>NW_015386787.1:448995-483746 GCF_001527695.2 Protobothrops mucrosquamatus
AACAAGCGGGATTGGCCTAGGGAATTTTTAGTGGGGTTTTAAGGGAAATTTTAATTATAGGCCATAGTAAATATTTCTTTTTAATTTGGTTTTAAATTAGGTATTTATTGTAGTATCTGTTTTATAAGGCTGTCAGCCGCCCTGAGTCCGGTAAGGAGAAGGGCGGGATAAAAATTGAATAAATAATAATAATAATAATAATAGGCTCCTAGGAACTGTAACACTCTGCTCACTTTTTCTTCCCATTTTCTCTTGTTCCCATCTTCCTCTTTTGTTCCCTCCTCCATAATTCATCTTTATTTAAAAAATACATTGTACTAAATCTAAAGACTCTATGGGTAGCATCCAAGTATCCAATCTCAGAGCACCACTAACTTGCAAAAGGTAACTTTTCAGAGGCTTATTAAGAGGAAGGAAGGAAGGAAGGAAAGAAAGAAGGAAAGAAGGAAAGAAGGAAAGGGAGAGAGGGAGGGAGGGAGGAAGGTTGGTTTTCCAAAAAGGCTGATTAAAAAGGCATTTATTTGCCCACTGCAAGCATATATTAACTTAAAGAAAGAATGCAAATTTTCGAAGTAAATTGATTTAAATAGAAACCAACTCACTGTCTGCAGAAAACAGAGCCTAAGCAATTTGTATCCCTGCTTAGTCTGCCCTTCATTTTGTGGCTGAGGGGCAACTAACCCATCCTGTTTTCTTCTCTGACAGCTTTATGACTCTTTAGAGAGAGAACCACCTTCCGCAAAGGCCACTTAAGAGATGAACATCCTATGGGCCCTGTTCAAAGCAAGCCAACAGGGCTCTTGGTGTGGGAAGAAATGCCCTTTCCCCACTTTGGACTGCACTGTATAGTCTTTGTAGTTAGCAAGCTGCTCTGTTGTTAAAAGCAGTCATTTAACAATTAAATCTAATTAAAAGACAAGCAAAGTCACTCTGCAACTGAACAACCAGCTTATGCTTATCTGAAGTCCTAAAAAAGAGTGAGCTATTGGCTTGCCACAAGAAACAGCTTCAGTATTAGAGCTGAGCGTCTGCAGCAAATGCTGCTGTTCGTGGCCAGAACGACAGTGCTTTGAATTTGCTTCTATTTACTTTGGATTTGTTCCTGTGCACACATGCATACAAACAGGAGAAACATAACACCTGCTCCATTTTTATGCTGTTCTAAATCTCTAGCATCCTCTCTTTTCCTACAATTGCCCACCACAAATGGGATTCTATTGCACTTCAATATGTTAATATTGCACTTCTATGTGTTAATACGTAGAGAGATGTATATTTAGAACTTTAAATATGATAAGGAACGAATTACTAGGATCATGTATACTGGAACGTCATGTCATGTCCCTTTTTGTTTTAATTGTTTTGTCAATAAATTTTTAAAAAAAAAAAAAAAAAAAAAGACTCTATTGTTGTTTTGGTTCCTGAATAAGAAAAAGGTAGAACCCAGATCCTTTAAGTCCAACAGACTGTCTTGTTGCAGAGACAAATGCAAGGGGGAAAAAGAATATTCTCTTCTGAGGAGGAAAAAAAAGCAAGAAATAGCAGAACAACTAAGATTTTAAACATCTGGAGGCACGTACACATGTGTATGCACATACACTCAAGCACAGATATCTCTAACAGCACTGGGGAGTGTTTATCCTACAGGGCAATAAGCAAAAATATGATAATATGACAGCAGTGGATAGAATACAGATATTGTTCTGGTGATAAAATTTGGTAGCAATTACAATTTTATAGGAAATACATATTTATTTTTTCTCATCCACCTGGCCTTTTGTGCCACCTTGAAAAATGCAGTTTGCTTTAATATCCATCATGAACAGGGACAATTTTCAGCTAATTAAATGGTAAAAGTCTTTGAAAGCAAGGGCTTCTTAAAGTGAGAGAAGTCTGCTTCTTTGTCTGCAGGTTTTGTGATGAATGTTTACAACTGGTATGGGAAAGGAGTTGTTGTTGTAAAGTAATACAACATATCCCATAGATCAGGCAATTAAGAAGGAAAGTTATATTCCATAAGGCAGAATACAAACATCAGGAAAAAGTGTTGTGTATTATCTACAGCTGTGCTCATTTGTATCAATAGCCTGTTCAAATAGTTTTGGGATACTTTATAATATATTATGAGAAGGTCATGCAGGCTGGGAGAAAATTGCTGTCTGAATCCTTAAAGAACTGCTGCTGACAATGATGGTAGGCAGTACTCAGTTAGCTAAACTTTCTCCTACTTGATCCCTCTCAGATGTGTTGGATCTGAGCTCCCCAAATCCCCTAGACAACATTATTGGGTTCCCTAATGATGATGGCACCATAGGCTAGGCTAGGCTAGGCTAGGCTAGGCTAGGCTAGGCTAGGCTAGGCTAGGCTAGGATAGGATAGGATAGGATAGGATAGGATAGGATAGGATAGGATAGGAGTTATTACATAGTGGATACATACATTCACTGAAACAATTGGTATCAAGGAATGACACTGATTGCATTACCTGCAGAGCTTTGCAAATAGGGACTCGTCGCTCCCATGTAACACCGTTGCTGCGCGAGCTGCACTGGTTGCCGGTGGCCTTCCGGGTGCGCTTCAAGGTGTTGGTCATCATCTTCAAAGCGCTCCATGGCATCGGACCTGGATATCTCCGAGACCACCTTCTGCCGCAGATTACCTCCCATCGGCCGGTACGCTCCCACAGAGTGGGTCTCCTCAGGGTGCCATCAGCCAGACAGTGCCGGCTGGCGACCCCCAGGGAGAGGGCCTTCTCGGTGGGAGCTCCCACCCTCTGGAACGAACTACCCCCAGAGATCCGGGTGATCCCGGATCTCCCTTCCTTCCGCCGCGCCCTTAAGACATGGCTCTTCCAACAAGCAGGACTGGCCTAAGGGGAAATTTTAGTGGGGTTTTAAAAGCAATTTTAAAAATTAATAAGGCCAAATTTAATATTTCATCTTAACTTTGTTTTAATGATAGTTTTTGGGGTATTTTTGTAGTTGTTTTTATCAGGCTGTCAGCCGCCCTGAGTCCGCAAGGAGAAGGGCGGGGTATAAATTCAAATAATAAATAAATAATAAATAAATAAACTTTGCAATGTACAGTAAGAGGAGTTCTTAAGAGAACCAATGCTGGAGGAACCACAGTCATGTCATGGTAGGTATAGGCATTGCAAGGTTCTGATGGTATTATTAGCATGGTCTTAAAATCTGGGAGATATGGGATACTTTAGAAATCTCCCTGGCAGCTTCTGTCTTCCAAAGATGCCCCAATAAAAAACATAGTCATTGCATTATAGGGGCCACCAGTCAGGCTGAACCTTCTCACGCACAAACACTGTCTGTCCAATGTTCCTTAGTCCTTTCTTAATCCTTCTACTCAAGGCTTCTCCCAAGCTTTAGAAAAATAGAAAGGAAGTGCTTTGGGCTCTTACTGCCCCAAATTAAAAAAAATGCTGAACTTTAGAGATTTGGGCTAATCTGAAATACAAGGACAGCTATATAGTTGTATAGTCATGCATGTGGGAAAGGTTTTAATAAGTCTCATATAAAACAAGCTCAGCCAAATACGAAGCCAGGTTTATTGACAAAAGGGAAATGAAAGAACAAGCAGAGATAACAATCACACTGAAAGAATTCCAAATAAAATCAATTTAGCAACTTAGCTAAATGACTTGCATATCGTCTCTTTAAATAAACTCTCAAGCTTCAGCACATGTTCATTGCAGGGTAGATAGTCGGAGGGAGAGATCATCTTGGTCTCCTGTTGAAAGTCAGACACTTTCATTTTCTTTTCTCCTGCCTTGTACTTTTCTCTTCACTCTTATCAATTTAATAGAAGGTAAGTGAAAACCAGCCTGTTTCAGAAGATTGATAGTTGTATTACCCAGTTAAGAAAAAGGTTCCATTTTTAAAGTCCTGAGTTTAACCTGCAAATAAAAAATAATCTTGGAGCTAAATCCACTTTCTTAATCAACCTTGATGGAATTAAAGACTCAGTCTAGTTTTTACCAATTCTGCTCTTATGTAAATAAGAGGTTCTTCAGGGAAATAAAATCTGAATTCTATCTATTCAGGAGCTCCAACATAAGGTTAATTTATCAATTTACCTAGAAGGCATTATTGTGCTATACCAAAATGTACCTAGAATTGTAATTTAGGTGATTGGGTCTCATGTCCTAAAAGCAAGTGTAACATGGCAACAGATAAGAGCTAATATAGAGAAATATTGTAGGTTACCAAATTGGTGTTATGTTTAAGGCAGGGCTAGAACTCCTATTCTCCCAGTTTCTAGCCAGGTACCTTAGACCAAACTGGTTCTCAAACACGGGCCTTATTACAAATAAATAGAAGTATATTTTGGATACAATGGGCATTTCAAGTGAACTGACATCTCACACACACCCCAAATGGTTTGTAAAAATCAAGGTTTACTGAGTGCTCAGTTTTATGTTCAGTATGAGAAGCTATAATGAAGAACCTCCAAGGTTGGACATTCAGATGATCTTAGACTGTGGTAATTTTGTTTCTATCGTAGGATTTAGGCCAAGATCACAAAAGTCCTAGGAAGGACCAGCTTGGAGCAGACAGGTGAAAATGCAACTTACGCATGTCACACCTTGAGGGTACAATATTACAAATACAAATGCTTCTAGTTTGGATTGGTGATTGCCTGGTAGTGTTGCAAGACTGCAAGATATGTCATCTTCCCCAAAACTGAAAATATCCATCACTTTGGGTAGTTTTACTGCTGTAGATTAAAACACTTGGCTAAGAAAAGGGAAAAAAACTTTTGAAGCTATATATCCCAAGGCGACAGAGACTGGCCTCAAGGCAATGCAATAAAAATGAAAAATGCAACAAAGAAAGAAAGTGAAATGGAAAAGAGGAAAACTCAATCATTAGAGAAAAAAAGTTGCCAGAGAGAAAAGATGTGTCGAAATGGTGCTGTTGCCTCTGAACTGGTGTTCAGAAAATATCTAAATAGGAAGGGAGCAGGTTGTATGCCAAAGGAAACATCCGTGTGCAGGGGACATGCTAATTTTCCCAAGACACATTTTGTGCAATAATAAGACATCCCCCAAATAGGCTTTCCATAAACAGAGTAAGTTTCCTTATCATTATTTATAATAATTAGTTATCATTTACAATGATATATGCCTGTGATTCTATGCATGGTACTCCAGCATTATTGGCTTCAAATATGAAGTAGAGTATACACAAGGAGGACTCCTGCTCTATGCTTTGGTTCTGGACTGTCTATGTATCACTTTCCATAGATTTGGAAGGGGGGCTTCCTCCACACAGATGCCACCACAAATACAAGGTAGGATATATAAGATTTTGAGAGCATGGTCTTGTTTAGCCATTGAATTTTATGGTGGTGACTGCCCCACAAAAAGCATTTGGCAGGGCCAATGCAAAATCCAAATGAGATTCAATTTCATTTAAAATTTTATTGAAGTTTAATTCAGACTAAATATGGATTAGGTCCAGTTACATTTTCTCCTTTCTAAAATGCACCTGTAATAAATCAGAGTACTATGTAGCTGGTGACAGGATGCAGACAATGAGTTGGCTTGCAAGGTGGCCTTTAGACTAGAGATTTTCCTTTGCATAGAATCACCTGAGTATTCCTGGAGGTAAATTGAGCTTTGATTACACTTCTGGCATGATGGCCAAAATGTATCCAAATGGATTGGTACTGTTCTTATTTTTAACAGGAACTGCTGTATGTGGCACTAGTACAGCTAAGGCTATTAAATTAGTTTATATTTTCACAAAGTTATTAAAAAGCATTCTATAAAAACCTTGATTGATTAAAGCCATTATAGGCAATAGAAGTCCATCTGTTGACAACAGGGCATACTGTGACTTGGAATATAAAAAAAAAAATACTGGTGAAGAGCATGAGTTAACAAATGAAATAAAATAAAACAAAAACATTGTACAGTTCTAAGAGGAATGGGAGGGGAATAATAGATAATAAAGATGATAGATAATAATGAAGGTGAGGGATCCCATGGAATGACTTTCATAAATACATACATGGATGTGAAGGAGTAGGTTTAGTTATAAAGAAAAAGGCTAAAAATTATGTCAGAAAATATTAATGAATAACATTATGCTTTAGTGAATGATGTTTTTGAAACTTGGGCTCTTGAGCACCTTTTCAATCCAGCCTTTCAAAGGATGTGATTGATAGAAATAACAACAATAACAATAGCACTTAGACTTATACACCAACTTATATACCATTACAGCCTTCTATAAATTGTTTACAGAGTCAGCATATTGCCTTTAACCATCTGGGTCCTCATTTTACCAACCTCGGAAGGATGGAGTGCTGAGTCAACTTTGAGCCGGTCAGGATCTAACTTCTGGCAGTGGGCAGAGTCAGCTTGCAATACTGCATTCCAACCACTGCACCACCATGGCTTCTAATAATGGAAGAAGCAAAGATGAGCTTGAGGAAATATTGTGCAACATTCTGAATGTAAAGTAAGTGTTGTGAATTGATGGGTAAAAACAAAACAAGGGAATGTAAAAAAAAGTGATTGGACCAAGTTTCTTTGAAATACATGCTTTAAACATTCATATGTAACACATGGTGAAGAAATGAATAGAAACCTAAAAGCATGATTGATCTGAATGTTTATAACGAAAAGAGTGAGAAAATCAGTGAAGGATAAAAAGATAATACAAAGTTAAATATCTGGAGAAAACATTAGATATTGCCAAGGTGGATCTTGGGAAAAAGTGAACATAGAAGAAAAAGAAGGGGGGGGGAATTAGAAAACAGAATGACTATAAGAAGATAAATTAAAAGCCCTGTATGGAAAAAAAACAATATTAAAAGTCAGATCAGGGTTCACCAGAACGAATGGGACACAGATGATAAGCAATATCAAGACCACTGGCAAAAGTCATACATCAACATGGTATGCAGTATTATCAATATGCACATGTCCTTTGGAATATCTTGTCGTCCCCCCCCCCTCCTTTTGGAGTGAGATCTGCTCTCACCCTCCTGACCTTCCGCAAGAGCCTGAAGACCTGGCTCTGCCAGTTAGCTTGGGGCCCCAAGCCAGATCATGCTGGAGGTGGCCAATAACAAGCCACTCTTAATGACCCCCCCATCCGATATACAGTATTTGTATAATTTTATTGCTTTTGACCTTGTGAGCCACCCAGAGTTGTCTTGTGGTGAGATGGGCAGCATTCAAATTTAATAAATAATAATACTAATATCTAGCTATACATCTCCATCCCGGTCTGGCCAAGTGATGAAACTGAAGTCCTTGGAAGCTCTGAGAATCTAAATGGAGGAAACTAGGGTTTCAACTCAAACCTGGCATGAATGAGTGGCTGTGGGGTGTAAGCCCCTGCCCCCACCCCTCACCCCCATCCAGAGATGCCCTAAGCCTCCCCCACCTCTGAAGCACCCAGTGCTCCACTTAACAACCCACATGTTCTTTTAATGGCTGCATCAGGAAGACCAGGGGAGGGGGGGTGTCATTGAGATGTTAAAAATAACAAAAACTTCAACAGCTTTTAAATTACATCTTTCTCAACAACAAATAATATAACTTTATTGCATTTATGTAGAAAAGGATGGTTATGTTGTTGAAGATGTAGTGAAATAAATGCTTTATTAAAATATATGTTTCTACAGTGTCCAACAATTGTCCCATTTCTGAAAGAGGTTATTACATTCATTGACTCAGCTTTGAGATTCAGTATTTTCAGACATATCTATTCTTTTGAAGTTTATTCCTACCGGTATTATATGGAAGTTGACTTGTGGACAAAGAAAATGAATTTTCTGTACCTTACTTACAGCTAAAAGATTTATTGTTCAACATCGAAAAGACAAACATATAGCTCCAGCTATTCAGTGGTCAGCAGAATTGATGTTACCAACAATTTACAAATCGATAATATATCAATATACATTAGCTCTGGATACTTATAACTAATTATTAGTTCCATCCATTGAAATGTTTACTGCATATCTCTCTCTCTCTCTCTCTCTCTCTCTCTCTCTCTCTCTCTCTCTCTCTCTCTCTCTCTCTCTCTCTCTCTCTCTCTCTCTCTCTCTCTCTCTCTCTCTCTCTCTCTCTCTCTCTCTCTCTCTCTCTCTCTCTCTCTCTCTCTCTCTGTGTGTGTGTGTGTGTGTTTGTATGCATTCATATATGCTCTGTATGTTTTGTTTCTGTTCTCCTTTTTATAATTGTGTGTATTCTTTTTCTTGTCTTCTATGTATTTAATTAATACTTGCCCCGTTGGGTCATTTTTTCAGAGATGGGTCATTGTTTCCTACCCTAAACAGAAAAGTAGGATGACCACAGATGAGCAAACAAGAAATGCAAATGGAAGCGATTTTCAACTTCCCCATTGAGGTTCCTTGTGGGGAGCTGACAGGGAGCATCAGAAATCCTCCCTCCCTCCCTCCAATTCTTGATGCCTTCCCCATTTACTTCATTTGTATGAAGCTTGTAGAGAAAAAGTCGATGGGGATGCCAGCAGGAAGTTGCAAGTCCAAAGCCAGCCAGCAGGTTAGTGGCTGATGGTGGGTGGGGGAGGGAGCAAAAGAGTTGTGGGGATACAAGTCACAAATGGTGTATAAGGATGTATGAGAAGTGCTGCATGTGCAAAAGATGTTGTGGTTTAGGTGGGGTGTGCAGGAGGAGGGTTCTCAAATGTTGGGTTTTTAATCTCTGTATGCTACCCAGATTCAACTACATAAATTAAATGAATAAATACATTAAGTGGTTGTGGAAGAAGCTTGCAACAAAGTGAGAAGAATTGTGTTATGGAGTGGCAAAGAAATGCCCAGAAACTTGTTAATTGAATGCAGTCTGAATCTATGTTGAGAATTGGAAGATTGCTGCTATTCTTTTCCTATAAAAAGGAAAAGGTAGCAAGCACGTGGATTAGATTGTTGAATGTAGCTGGGAAGATGTTTGGTAGTATTGCGATGCAAAGAGCAACATTCCATCAGAAGGGCACTGCAACTTAATGCTTCTCTGAAAGTGTGCAGAACAGCTCTTTGTTCTTCAGCAAGCAGCTAAGAAATGTATGAATATGAAAAAAACTTAATGTACACTGGTTGATTTAGAGAAAGTGAATGATAAAGTGAATAGCCATCAATCATGCAATGTTGTGTACAAATATGGAGTTGAAGGTTGATTGCTGAGTAAAGCAACAGTGGGATATGAAGGAAATATGTCAAAAATGAATGGAATTCTAATGGTTCAGCACTTAGTAGGGAGTCAGGTAAGATATGTGATGTCCCTTTAGTTGTTTAAGGCGTTTATGAATAAATGTATCAGGAATGCTTGCAGTGATATTAGAGGTGTTTTGATTGTGGATACAAGTGCTATTTAATGCAATACACAGATGATGCTATTCACCAGCTAAGAGCCTAAATGATTTGCAGCAAATGCTAGGTGGTTTGTATGATTCTACAAAAAAACATAGATCTGAAAATTAATGTATCAAAGACTAAGACAGTTATGTTTAACATGGAAAAATGGATCGAACACTTGCAAGCTATAGCATAGCGAACTAAAGCAACTTGATTAATGTCTGCACTTTGTGGGAATATTTTCTAAAAACAAGGAAATAGATGGAGAGGTTTTAAAATGTGCAAATCTTAAAAGCTGTTGGGCATTGCATAAGTAAGAAGAACAAAAAGCAATGTAGGACTTAAAAATGATATAGCAAGAGTGGTTTCCAGGAATCAAAAACAAATGGAGAATTACGAGTGGTTTTAGCATTAACCAGATTTAGCAAGGTCTCCTTTTATTTTTATTTTCCTCATCTCATGTCTTCTACATCTTTGGCTTAGTAATTATTACTTCTTTTTCTGACCCTTGTTTATGCTGAAAGGGACAGCATGATGGGCATTTATGGATCCTATTACATCCAACATTATTGAAGATAAGGTAGACCTGAGGTCTCTAGTTGTGCCCTTCTTTATTAGAGCATCATTACACACCTAAACCATAGGAAAATCCCTACTCCACTCTTGCCCCTAACTCTACACCAAGGATTAATTAAACAATCTCAATTTTTATCAATTGAGCAGTTGGACCTGGATCTCCACATCCCATGGCCACGTTCCATTTGATCCGAATGCCTAATTCCTGATTATCTCCCAACCCAAACAATAAACACTTAATCAGAAAACAGGACATGCACACATACCATTGTGTATGCCTCATTTGGTATCATTTTTCTTTAAGTAAGGCATATGTTATTTCTTCTGGGATATACAGACTGATTTTCAAATAATTAGACAAAATAAACCACATTTCAATTTTTTTAATGATCCTTTCTAACTGTAGAGGGATTTTTGGAAAGCAGACAATGAAATTATTATTATTTTGTCACACAGCTGTGCTGAAGGGACAGAGAAGACAGTGGGAAGATACAAGTATTTGTTTATTTGACTTTCTGTGGCTATGACAAAGCAAATAAAAGCTTTGGTCTTGGTCCACAATTGAATTAATTGGTAACACTCAAATTGCATGTCCTAAAAATTTCTAATTATCCATGGCATGTGATGCAAAATAAGTGTGATTAGCATTCTCACATTCCAATGCAGCCAAATTATTTGAATGTAATAAGATTGGAGGAGTGGGGGAGTAGGAAGAGAATGTTTATTTCATAAATAGGGACAATTCAGCATTTATATAGCTATACAGACAACTTCCTGCATGTCAGCCTTCACAACAATCTTCTAAGGTAGATGTAATTATATTCATATTGCAAGGAAGAAAGCTGAGATAAAGAAAAGACCTAAATTAACAGGATCCCGATTCCTTACTCAATCTTTAAGAGTGCAAGCCTGTATTTTATGTGTACACCTGCTGAGCAGCATAAACTTCCATCTGCCCCCAGGAAATATGGTTATGATAATAGCTACGGCCTTGCACCAATACAAGAAAATCAGCAGAAATTAGTAGAAATTCCATTAAAGTGGGGGAACAGCTGATACTGTGTTTTGTGAGAAAGTGAGGTTGTAGAATAGAATTTAGACAGAAAATATTATATCAAATGGACTTTGATGAAGCAGAATAGGAAAACTATTGACATCTTTGAACTTTAGTATTGGAGAATACTGTGGACACCCAAGATAACAAACCAATGGATAGTCAAACAAATCAATCCAGAGTTCTCACTCAAGGGACAAATGACCAGGTTTCAAGTTACCCTACTTGGATACATTATGCAAAGACCCAACTCTCTGGGAAAGGCTCCAAAGATTTAATACTGAATTGATTCCTCCCATTCTCACCTCTTTTTCTCACCCATAGCAGTGACTGAATTGATTGGGTATAATGTTAGAGGCACAGCCATAGTCATCTCTTGATTCATCATCTACTTCCTCAGAAATTGGGTTAATTGTACAGTAGTTCCTCCTTTAGTGATCCCAGTTGGGACTGGCAACTTGGTCATTAAGTAAAGCAGTCACTAAATAAAATCCTTGTACTTATAATCATATTTCAGCTTTCTTTTGCTTTAGAAAACTGTGAAAATCATAAATGTGAGGGGGTTTTTTATCACTAAACTGGGATTACCTGTACAACAGTACACAGTATAACACCAAGTATGTAAGGGATTCTGTATGAGAACTCAGCTTCTGTATATCCAAATGTGACCCAATGCATCAAAGTAATAGCTCCTTTAAAAAAAAAGAATTGGGCCATTGGCAGAGAGCCACAAAAAGAAGCTGGGACAGCTTCTGATTATGTTGGTACTTTCACCCAGGAATCTGTTCTCAAAGGATAATGGATAATTTGGGGAGCATTTCCACACTTGATTAAAGGCAGGACAGTTGAATCATGGTTGAGTTAAAGCCATTGTCTGATATGGCCTTTAGAAGCAAAAGAAGAAAAGATATATTACAGAGCTACTCATTCAGATTACGGCATATTACAGCAATTAAAATTGTGCAGCTCTTGATAGGCTCATTATCTAACTGCTATGCCCTTTCTCTGTGCATTGAGGAATTAAGTAGTCTGATACTATTTACTTTGGGACGTACATCTTTATAGAGGAAATAGTTTACCCAGCAGAGATGCCCACCAATTGGCATTGCATCCATACAGGGATCAAACCTTCACCCAGCCTTATTAGAAACCAGTAGGGAATGAATTTTGACACCTTTGTTTACACAGAGTGAAGTTCAAGAATTGCACTAATCCAGAGAGGCAATTATATGCTTGCATAGTGCATAGCATCTTGAAATTGACATTTTTATTGCCCTAGGGGGCAGCAGCAAAATGCATAGGTTGAAATTAGGATGGGGTTTGGACAACAGAAGGAACTACACAAACTTTCAGCTGGCAGAAGATGCTGCCACATAATGTGAGGTATTCTTTCATAAAGGTCTTCAAACGGAGATTGATGATCATCTATCAGAATCTCTCATTGATTTTGCACTGAGCAGAAGATTGGATTACCTCTTGGTTCTTTCCAGTTCTCTGATTCTATGTAACCTGGATAGAAAATCATACACAATAGAAGCATTACTCTTAACCCAGCCATAAAATTGTCCTCATACAAACACACACACACACACACACACACAAAACCCAAAAAGAAAAATATCAGTCTGAAAATCAGGCTTCACTTCAGCAATGATGTCCTTATTCTATTAGAAAATTTGTTTTTAAAAAATGAAATTTGCCTGTCTCTGATCCAAATGCTTATATATGGAAAGACAATAGGGAGGGAAGAAAGGAAATTCACAATAATAAGGAATGTATAATTTCTATTATATTTAGGCTTTCGAGTGTTCTTGTTCAAAGGTATTTCTGATATACAAAATAAGAATGACAATGATTCTATCAATTGCACTGACATGAGCAAGGACAATCAGCACTTTGAATCTGTGCATGTATGTGGTGATATTTTAAGCAGTTCTCTTTCTAACTGTTTCTATGGATTACCTGTGGATTATTACTTAAATGAAATAAGGAAAGCAATTTGTATCACTAGATTTTAGCTTTCCCATAGATTGGCCAAGAGTATTATGGATTTCTGCAGTGACCAAAATATAATAACATCCAAATAAAAACATACAATAAACATCAGTATTTGTTATATGCAAGTTATTACATCCATTAGTATTAATCAGTTATCATACATACATTTAGCATTCTTTTTGTTTAAAAAGTGTTCTTTTTATCAATGATTAATCTATTTTGTTTGGTTTTTCACAAATAGGGGAGGGGGACTGAGGAAAAGAAATCTCTATCAAAGTCAATATTAATAACATTTAAACCTTAATTGAATATATACATCTCAGCCTCTCAAATGTGATTCTTTATTCCAATCAAAATGCTAATATTTCCAGTGTTGCTTTCTGATTAAATCATCTATTCCGAAAGATTAAAGACTGATTCCTTATTCAGATTCTTATCTTGCCTCAACTTTTTTTTTCTAGGAATGCCTATCAGACACATTATATTAACCATATAAAATATTTTGCAGTCAACTTTCAATATTCACTTTTTCAATAATCCCATTTTGTTAGGGAAACAGAAATGAAAAAGGGAGAAAAATTATTGCAAGCAGTAAATTTCACTCCCAAACTTTCCTTCCCTTTCTTTCCAACAGTTTTGAATCATCATACTATTCTGGCACCTACAGTAGATTTCATCAGCATTTGAGACTGAATGTTATCAACATCTCTCTATTATGCCAGTTTAGAGTGTCTTGCATGAGTAGAACTGAATTGGGTCTTCTAAGCACTTAAATAATATGTCTCCTAAACAGTTCCTGCAAATCATAAACATACAAAAGTAATTACTAACAATAAAAATAAAGAGAAGGCCCTTCCTTTTCATGGGCAAGAGAATTAATAATCCACTCTTTGTGTATTCACTAACGTGTATCCTCACTTTATAAGGCAGAGCTAACTAAACTGGTACCCTCAATTATTTTGAATGTCAGTTTCTATCAGACCTATTCAGTATGGCCAATGGCAAGAGACAGTGGAGTATACAATATTATTATTATTATTATTATTATTATTATTATTATTATTATTATTATTATTATTATTGTTGTTGTTGTTGTTGTTGTTGTTGTTGTTGTTGTTGTTATTATTATTATTATTATTATTATTATTATTATTATATCCATAAATATCTCAACCACCGCAGCTTTCTACTGTGGCTGTGAGGAGAAACTTGCCTCAACCTCCATACAAATAAGTCCACAATTAAAATTAGGCAGCCATGAATAACTTCTGAAGCTTCAGCACTCTGGGAAGGTCCATTATCTGGGTCATGAACACTAACTCCGAGGAACTGCTATTTTTCTCTGTCAGGCAGGACACCTGCAGCCTATCCCTTTAGTACCCAGAAGGAAACCTAGTGGAGCAATTTTGTAAAAGGCCCATGCCCACAGGGAAAAGAAGAAGAAAAAGCAGAAATTAGCACTTCATTAAAAGGCATCAACCAGAAGCTGATGCATCCATTTTATTACAAGATATTATCCAAAGGCAGCAAACTCTCATTCAGAGGGCTATATTTTTAATACCACAAAGGAAGTGCCATTTAAAATTTCAGCCTCAAATACCAGATTGACTTAGAACTTCATTTTTTTTAATCTATCATAGATTTCCATCCATCCAGGGATGTGGCTCATGCACTGTAAGTTATTTTAAAATCAGTCTGTTTTTCCAAAAACCAAAGAAAGACATAACAAGATGTATGCTTCTATAGCCCCCATTACCCCATAAAATAAGACACCTAATCTAAGGTTGGGGGATATGTACAACTGTGGTTGAAACTATGGCCAAGGCAACAAAGGCTTGGAACATTGAGGGCAAAGCATTCAATGCCAAAATGTTATTTGCTGTAATGATGCACAAATGGATTTGGTAGCATTTTAACAGTAATCCTGCTAAGCTATTACTACATCATGGAGCACAAAATCCAGCCTGTTTCTTTTAACTCAGTGATTTTACTGCTCTCGCTCACCTCCCCAACAGATATACAAATCTAACCAAATTTAGCTTCACTTTTATCTCTGTGCTTATGAGTAATGTGCAGGGTTATACATTTCTTTGTCAGCAATTCTGCGGAGATATTGATGCTAGTAGTACTAATCATCAAAAATATATTTAGCCTTCATAGAGCTGTCACCTGTATCAGACTGGCCTCATTATAATTTAGCAATGCTTAATAGGCAAGAGAAAAATTAAATGTTAGCCAGGTGGCCCTACTCTGTCCAAACAGCAAAACTGCAAAGTTTTATAGTGAACAGTCATTGATTGAGATGGGAGGCTATAGAAATTGGATAAATAAATAAATAAATAAATAAATAAATAAATAAATAAAATGCTTAGAAAAGAAAGAAAGAAAAAAGTAGAAAACACAAAGAAGATCTATTTGTAAGCCCTTTCAACTGAAATGTTTCTTACTGGCATCACTGGCCAAAGTCTCCTTTTTCTGTTTTATTCTGTTTTATTTATTTCAGCAATTATTTTAACAAATCAGAGGGGAAAATAGTATTAGGTAGACACTAAATATATTTTAAAAAAAACAGGAGGGGGAACTGATATCAAACAAAGGGAGGGCAGGTTCTTTGGATCAGAAACTGAGCAGCATGGAATGAATTCAATAAATTACAGCCCGGCCTTACTACCACACACAGGCCATGGCAGACATGCTATACCATCCCTTCCGATCAGTGGTGGGATTCAAATATGTGAACAACCGGTTCTCTGTGTGGATGCCGCTTCCGGAAGTCCATTCTGGGCTTGGGCAACAAAAAATTAGCTACCGAACTGGTGCGAACCAGCTGAATTCCACCACTGCTTCTGATGCTGACAAGCAGCAGGCCATTTTGGAGCATCAGTTATATCAGTCATGAATGACTTCTCCTCCCCAGCTCTCACTTTCTTTCCCCTTTTTCTGCTCAGCTCGGGAAAGTAATCATTCTGTGTGTATATCACTAGCTTGTTTAAATTGGAGATGAAAAATTGCAAAAGTACAACTTAATTGAACCTTGCATTGTGTTATTACAAATGCTACCGACCTCTCTTACAGTCCATTATCGCAGGGTACTGCTGAATGCTTTAATTAAAGACAATAAGGCTAATAAAAAGGCATCATTTTCCTGTCTTCGGCACCGCCGGGAGAGTTGGGCTGATGAGCTTAGATTATTCCCCACAAATGCTTTTCTCCTCTTTCGGTTGCTGCTGTACTTCCCCGCATCCCCCCCCCCTCTCTTTTTCTTCTTCCCACCTCCTTCAGCTTGCAAATAATAAGTGTGTCTCCAACTCAAGAAATCCTTTTGTTCGGCATAATTGTCTGATTTTGTTTATCAAATAGAAATAGGAATATAACTATCTGACCTCCCCCCCCCTCCCCAATTATCTTGCTCTTCATAACTCATCATTCTAGCGATGTCTCTGAGGGGAAGAAAAATGGGTTTGTTTTAATCACGGTACATCTTGACAGCCAAGGTAGGGTAGAGAAATATAGGAAGGGGGTTAATGCAAATTGATGCGTTTTCCCCCTTTTACCCACTGATCCTGGGGAGGAGGTAGTGCCTGCAAGGGATGCTGTAGCTTTGAATTAAGAGGGTAGTCCTTAATGGGAGGAACACTGGCAGAATCTAGCCCTTAATGAGTAATGTGACACCTCCCCATAATTAGTGTGCTGCTTAGCTAATGGACCATATGTGCAATCTTTCTTTGCTTTCATCCCAATTGTATTAATGACACTTTACTGACAGCATGTTCAAGGCTGATTAAGGCAGTCTTCTTGGGTGAACTCCAGACTCTACATTTCCAGGAGATCTGTCCCTAATTGTCACCTACAGCAAAGTGGAAAGAAGAATTTGGGTGGCCTTATTCAAAACATCTGGAGAAACAAGCACAGTTTGGATAAAGGCAAACCAAAATAATTCTAGAGAAACTGCACTTCTTTAATTTTACCAAAGTACTGGCTCAGGGAAATGTATTGCAACTATATTATAAATATGTATTAAAAAGAGGCCTATTAAAAATGAGCAGCAGCTTTGGGATGCTAATAATTTTGTACAAAAGACCTGCAGCTAGAAGAGAGGACACTTTGCCTGTTTACCACCATCTTGTTTTCTGCTTAATATTGCTCCACAAAACTGCATTTCCTGCACTGGGAACCAGATATATATGTCAAGGAAAGGAGAAAACAATCCATTACATTTGTACTTTTAAATAAACATTGCCAATGGCGAGAAGTATCTGGGGAACAATTCGAATGGTAAATGCTTAAGGGAAAGGATTATGAGTGCATGGTTTGTCATCCTTTACTTAAAACTGCAGCTTTCTGAAATGCAGAAAGAAAAGAAAAGAAATGAGAAATGAGAAAAGAAAAGAAAAAAGACAAAAACCCATTGTCTCCTCACTGGTACCAAACTATAGTACAAAATAAATACAAAACATTTTGTTATTCTGCTTTGTTCTCATGATTCTGTTCTTGCTCTTCTTCCCAGTTTATGAGGTAAACAGACTTCAGCCATTATCAGTCAATACTAGTTTCACTCTTATTTGAAACCAAGAACAGATGTATGAAATCTAGTAAGCTTTGTCATCCATTGCCTTGGAGGGTATTCAAGTGACTTGCAATGATGGTAGAGAGGTAAGGTTGCAGTGGGAATAGCAAATTTCATGCCAATATAGTTTTCAATCCCAGAGATGAGTAGACAACTTTATCATTTAGCAGAGGGGAAACATTCCAACAAATGAACCTCATAAAGCACTGTGAGGAGTTAAACAGAACAATTGCCTCAGGGAGGGTATGGCAACTGAAAGCATGTGAAAAAATGTTATAGTTAGGAAATACTTGGCCTAAGCTGCACTAACAGAATTATAAAGTCAAGATCAAGAGAAGTCATTGATCCTCTCTATTCTGCATTGCCAGATCAAACCTAGAATAGTGGGTCCAGTTCTGAGCATCATGTTTTAGAAAAGACATTGACAAACAGAAGTGTATTCAGACAATGGCAACTAAGATGATAGAGGACTGGAAGGAAATACTTATGAGTAGCATTTAGAAGTGTTGAGTATACTTAGGCTGCAGAAAGGAAGATTGTGGAGTGACTTGATAGTGTCTTCAAGTATCTGAAGGGCTATTATACAGAAGATAGGGTGGACTTGTTCAGTGTTGTTTCAAAAGACAAGAAGTTAGAGTTTAAATTACAAATAAATCTCAGTTGGACATGGGAAAGAATTCCCTAATATAAGAACCAGTGATGGGATTCAGTCAGTTCACACCAGTTTGGCAGAACCGGTAGCTAATTTTTTGTTGCCCAGGCCCACAATGGACTTCCAGAAGCGGCATCCACACAGAGAACCAATTGCTCACATATTTGAATCCCACCACTGATAAGAACTGTTCAACAATAGAACAGATTAACCCAAGAAGAGTGCTCTGTCCTTTGATGAGAATATTTAAATAGCAGCTCGATGGCCATGTATTGCAGAAGGTCTAGTGGTGAGTGTCTGCCTTAAACAGGGAGTTAGGTTAAGTGATCTCAACATCTCAACATCCCTTCCAACTATGACTCCTTGAAGAAATGATATAAATGAGCTTTCAATAAAACTCCAATTTTGTCTTGTTGTATCTAATGCAATTCAAGCATAGCAATTCTTCATTAGAGGCAACAACCATTTGTTATCTCCTAAGTGTTTCCTCAGCCTTTTAGAAGAAAAACCCAGTGAAATTCACTGCTGTTTTTTCTAACCTAAAATTAGTGTTACCCTCCACTTTTTCTGCCTCGTTACATTCATTTGGGCAATTGCAATGTGTTTCCTTTATGGGAGCTGCAATCCTCTGGAAGATAAGCATTTAGGGAAGATAAAATATCTTCACAGAGACACAAACTCAGCATAGCACATAAAAGAACAAGCACTTTTAAGGAATGGCTGAATTATTCAAATTTAAGTGATGGCTATCATGTCATTGTAAATAGCTTTTCTCCTATTTATCAATCAAGATCTTCAAACAACAAAACATGGACTTCTGCTAAGCTCAGGTCATTACCACTCTGATGCCAGTAGTGAATCCATGAGTGGTCAGAAAACAAGGGAGAAAGAAGATGTTGATGTTGCCTAACAATTGCAGAGCAGATACTCCAACCACTTCCATGGTAGCAATTAATGCAAGCAATTAACCCTTAGATATGGCAAGAGACCCCTTAGCTTTTTAGAACAAAAAGAATTAGGGTGGGTTAAATCTTGTATCTTTTTCCACACTGAAAATTTGAAACCCTGCATGCCAATATAGTGTTTGCCAGGATGGTTGACATTCTTTTCCTTATTTGCTTTGGTTCGAAGCAATAAACAGTAATCACTGATATTGGCCATATATGAAGTTTCTGTGCAATAGGCCAATGCTGGGTATAGCTGAAGTAAAATACATAACTTGGTCAGCTATTTTATTAAGAACTATCACTTCCTATTAGTTCATATTCTTACCATATATTTCCTACCATCATACTGCTCTATTTTTGCCATTATAAAAATTCAAAAAAGTCTGATGGGCCCCCCTGAAATTTAGTTTCAGGATAAAGTACGGACAAAATCAGTTTTTTCTGATTCTATTTGGAAAGGTCAGTTTACATTCCAATTCCAAAGAAAGGCAATGCCAAAGAATGTTCGAACTATCGCACCATTGCACTCATTTCACATGCTAGTAAAGTTATGCTTAAAATCCTACAAGCTAGACTCCAGCAGTATGTGGATCGAGAACTACCAGAAGTACAGGCAGGATTTCAAAGAGGCAGAGGGACTAGAGATCAAATTGTCAACATACGCTGGATCATGGAGAAAGCTAGGGAGTTCCAGAAAACATATACTTCTGCTTCATTGACTATGCTAAAGCCTTTGATTGTGTGGATCACAACAAATTGTGGCCAGTTCTTAAAGAGATGGGAGTTCCAGACCATCTTATTTGTCTCTTGAGAAACCTATATGCGGGTCAAGAAACAACAGTGAGAACTGGACACGGAACCACTGATTGGTTCAAAATTGGGAAAGGAGTCCGGCAAGGCTGTATTCTGTCACCCTGCCTATTTAACTTATATGCAGAGCACATCATGAGAAAGGCAGGGCTAGATGAATCAAAAGCTGGAATTAAGATTGCCAGGAGAAATATGAACAACCTAAGATATGCAGATGATACCACTCTAATGGCAGAAAGTGAAGAGGAACTAAAGAGCCTCTTGATGTGGGTGAAGAAGGAGAGTACAAAAGTTGGCTTGAAACTCAACATTAAGAAAACCAAGATCATGGCATCCGGCCCTCTCAATTCCTGGCAAATAGATGGGGAAGAAATGGAGGTAGTGACAGATTTTATCTTCCTGGGCTCCAAGATCACCACAGATGGGGACTGCAGCCAAGAAACTAAAAGATGTTTGCTCCTGGGGAGGAAAGCTATGGCAAATCTAGACAGCATACTAAAAAGCAGAGACATCACCCTGCCAACAAAAGTGCGTATAGTCAAGGCCATGGTTTTCCCAGTTGCAATGTATGGCTGTGAAAGTTGGACTATAAGAAAGGCTGAGCGCCAAAGAATTGAGGCCTTTGAACTATGGTGCTGGAGAAGACTCCTGTGAGTCCCCTGGACTGCAAGGTGATCAAACCGGTCAGTCCTAGAGGAGATCAACCCTGACTGCTCTTTAGAAGGCCAGATCCTGAAGTTGAAACTCAAATAATTTGGCCACCTAATAAGAAGGAAGGATTCACTGGAGAAGAGTCTGATGCTAGGAAAGATTGAGGGCAATAGAAGAAGGGGACAACAGAGAATGAGGTGGCTGGATGGAGTCACTGAAGCAGTAGGTGTGAGCTTAAATGGACTCCAGAAGATGGTAGAGGACAGGAAGGCCTGGAGGGACATTGTCCATGGGGTCGCAATGGGTCGGACACGACTTCGCAACTAACAACAACCATTTATTTCCATATCTCAAAACTATTTGTTGTAGTATAAAGTGTTATGAATTATTGGAACTCTTTTTAAAGTACTGGGACATCTTTGTTTCCTTTAACTGGAACTCTTAGGAGATCATGCCACAAAGGCTATCAGTCTTACTTTTGCTACAGCTTGTCTTTTGGAGTTCTAAGAGCATTCCACTAAATAGGAGAAATGGCCTGATCTGCAGAAGGAAATTGGTTGAATGCCATCAGAGCCTTGAGATTAAGTCAGGGGCAGCTTGGGCATTCCATCCCCTAAAGGCTCTTGTCTGCCTCCTATTGAAGTGCTAATTTCCAATGAAAGGGGAGTCTACAACTGAGAAAACAAAATAAATTACTAATACAAATAGTCCTTGACTTACCATTGATCGCTTAGGACTGTTCAAAGTTACAACGGACTTCCCAAGGGCTAATTTGACCCAGTTTTAAAGTTCTGAAAGCCGCCCCCTTGGTCTCACATGATTGCATTTGGGGTGCTTGGCAACTGGCCCAAGCATCCTGAGGTCACATGACCACATTTTACAAAAAACATTTCACGGAAACCAGCATTTACTTCCAGTTACCAGGAAAAAAACCCATTGCCAAAAATGAATTTACTTTAAAACTGCAGTATTCACTTAATAACCACTGCAAAAAAAGGTCATAAAATCAAATGTAGTCATATGGTAACCCACTTAACAACAAGCACAACATAGGACAGTAATTCCAGGTGAATTACCTGGAAGTTGTAAGTTGAGGACTACCTGTAATAATGCTCTGATATTTAGCATTGTAGTGGTGCAAAATTATGCATACAACAGTCATAAACCCAACAAATACTATTAATTTAAATGTTATTCTTCCTACAAACATAGTCTATCAACTTGTTTCATGTTTCAAGGATACCATACTGCAGGATGACAATGTAAACATTTAAGAATTTGACACATCCTTTCTTCTAGTTACAGTTTTGGATTTTTTTTTAATTTGTAAACACATATATAATTTTATACACACACTCACAGAATCACACCCTTTTTGGAAATACTGTGAGAGTTATCAGAATATATAAAAGTGTGTTTCTGTATATAACTGTAAATTTCCATGTATACATTTTCACTAGAGGCAACTGATTGCTTTCTATTTCACAAGACAGAATGCAGAGGGTTTATATGTTTTCTTTGAGAAAAGTTGATGGGCAAGAAATCAGCCAAGATGACTTTTTATATATCTGCTTTTAAACCAATCAGTGTCAGATATGAATGCTGCTCTGAGTCTCTTTTGAGAAGAGAAGCTTTTTTGAAGCCCAGTAAGTGAGCAAACCAGTTAACCTTCATCTCTGGCATTGAGTCCTAAATGAGAGAAAGCAAAAAACAGGTAACCAATTGCAACTTTTCCATCTCGGTTTATTCTTTAACCATGTCTCCTAAAGGTAATGTGCTTTACTATCTCAACCTCTTTTACTACTTTTGTAAGGACCAAGGTAGGGCTTTCTCTAGTAGGAAGACTGTTTGACTGCAAAGCATTAGACAGAATAAAGGGAGCCTCTTTTTCTTAACTTTCACATCTAGATAGCAATAACAATAGCACTTTAGACTTATATACCGCTTCACAGTGCTTTCCAGCCCTCTCTAAGAGGTTTACAGACTCAGCATATTGCCCCTAACAATCTGAATCCTCATTTTGCTGACCTCCAAAGAATGGAAGGCTGAGTCAAATCTTGAGCCTGGTGAGAATCGAACTGCCAACTTCTGGCAGCTGGCAGTCAGCAGAATCAGCCTGCAGTGCTGCCTTCTAACCACTGTGCCACCAAGGCTTGACAATAATCGGCTTGTTGTTATCTCTATCTCTTTCTCTAATCCGCTCTTCTGGCAGCTTTGAATAATCTTTTTATTAGATGGCATTCCTGTTACAGGCCACTGACTGATTCTGATGGCTCAGCATGCCCAATCCTTAGATTACATCAGATAAACATAACATCAAAGCATCTACCCTGTGGACCTCAATTTACAACCAGATGCTTAGCAATGGGTCAGAATTACAACAAACCCCCAAAATCGGACTTATGACCCAGATTCAAAGTTCCAACATCTGTCTCCCCCCACCCCCAAGGTCATATGGTCACCTTTTGGGCAACCGGCAACCAGCCCATATTTACAGCAGTTGGCAACATCCCGCAGTTATGTAATGTGATTGACTACATTTTTGCCAGAAACTGACATTTACTTCCAATTTTTGGTAGAACAACACCCCAAAGTGAACAATGCATTTACTTTACAACTGCCAATTCACTTTACAACTGGTGCATGTGCTTAATGACCAATGCAAAAAAAAGGTCATAAAATCCGGTCATGATCACATGGAGACTTGTTTTACGATCATCATGACTTATGACTAAAACTGGGGACTTAATTATGGTCATAAATTGAGGACTGCCTGTACTGCCTAGAATTGTTGAAGTGGCTGATAAATAAAGCAAGAAATAAAATTCCCACTTTGAAGCCTGCACTGAATAGATTCACACCTTACAACAAATTTATCTATACTTCTCTCATTAAAACACAAATGTTCAGAGAAGTGGGGTTATTTGCAATGGATTTTATCTGCGCCTTAAGATTTCTCCTTGTCTCTTCCTTCAACCACCACTTTGTTTTACAGGGATCCTCAGCTTTAAAGCAGGCTGGAGATGGGGGTCTCAGGGAGAAACAGAAAAGCTGGAAGAAGCAGTGGGTGTGACTGCATCAATGGACAGACTGGATGCAATTCTATATTCAGGTTAATATCCAATTCCACTATCCAAACCCATTTTAAATATATTCTAATAATGTAAGAATCAAGTGGTATATGGTTTGATCAGAGTTTCTGAATCTCACGCATAAAGAAAAAGAAGCAGCCAAAATTACCAGGAATCAAACATAAAAGAAACATTAAAAATAAAATCTACATGAATTAGAATATGAAGCACACATGCGCATCATTGTTAGCACACCTTTTTTAAAATCAGTAATACATTGTAACTTTTTAATTACCTGTTAGAATAATAATGAATAATAACAGAAAGTATATGAAGTATTATAACTAAAATTAGAACAATCGCTGAATGTTTTGAGAAACAAATATACTGTTTTCATGGATAACGCATAATTATCATGAAGAAATGAGCTTGGCTGGCTGAGGAATTCTGAGAGTTGAAGTCCACAAGTCTTAAAGTTGCCAAGGTTGGGGACCTCTGGTTTGGAGCCAATCAAATAATTTTACTTGTGTTTCCCCTTCTTCTGCTTTTATTATGATCCTTCCAAGCTAATCACTCAGAGCATCCCTTGAAGGGTTCAGTGAGGTGAATCATGAAATAGGAGAGAAGTCTGAACTGTTCCTCTAAATCAGGGGTCCTCAACCTTGGCAACTTTAAGACTTGTGGACTTCAACTCCCAGAATTCCTCAGCCAGCAAAACTGGCTGAGGAATTCTGGGAATTGAAGTCCACAAGTCTTAAAGTTGCCAAGGTTGAGGACCCCTGCTCTAAATGAAGAAAAGAAAATCTCATGGAAGCAGTATTGTTAAACTTTTACTAACAGTTAAGACTGTCTAAAAGGGCCTAAGTTCAGAGTTTTGAGAAATATTTTAAGATGAATAAGAATATCACATTTTTTTCCAAATTCTGAATAAATATGCAAAAACTTCTGTATGGAGGGTTACTTATTACACTCCCATTGTACACTCTTGGGTTCTGCTACCAGACACGTAGTATGGCGTCTGAACAACTTTGTCTCATCTTTATAAAGGATGTTTCCAGTTTTCATATTTGCTGAGAAGCCAAACCCAGAGCAGAAGGGCACCTTTGTGTGCTATTTTATAAAAATGACTCCTTCGTTTGAAAAGCTATTTAAATTAAATCCAGATAAAGTATACCAAAAAGTCACTGTTGATTGCTCCTCCTGGATAAAAACAGAACAAGCAATCATAAATGGTATCTAGGCATAGTATTTATCACCAGTGTAAATACACATATTTCTCTGTAAATACTAGAAATATCTTCAATAAAACCTATGTGTACAAACTATCATATGTACATGTTATATATACTCTGTCCTCTTTCTCTGCATTTTCATTTCTCCTCATGTTTGGCAACATGTGCTCAGTCAAACATCAAACCATGAAAGGATCCAGAAGCTTGCTGGCCATCTTCCACAATTCAGAAGCCAAACTCAGATTATCAGGTCTCCAAAGGCTTTTCCTTGTTGTCCAATTATCAATATTCTCTGGGCAAGCAAGCTATGATATAAGAAGTCCAATCTTTGTTTCCTTCATTTCCCCCATCTGATTAGTGTGTAAAGAAAAAATTGAATGGGACATGAACATGATAACAGGGGGAAGCCTCGTGACAATATCCTGTCAAAATCTCCAAAATATGTAGTCAGCATTGTACGAGATCCTTAGACTTTGAGAATATTGAGTTATATTTCATAACTCATAGTTTTTCACCACTGTGAAGAAGTGTATTCTCTATTGTATTTTGATACACCAAGGCCTAACATCCTACACTTAACACATGGCACCAAAGAATCTTTCCTGTTTCTATTCCTGATGTGACAAGTGGCAGTGACAAGAAAAGATAAATTAAGTGTCTTCAAATTCTTTAATGGATGCAAATAATAATTTTTCAGGTGGTTATTAAAAACTAGGGATAGTTGGAGAAAATTTCCTTTTTCCCCCCACACAACTTGATATATTGGACATTAATCAAAGTAGAATTATCTTAGTGAAATCAGTGGTATCACAAGGGCCTAAAATTTATATAATGGATTTGGACTATTGTGTTTATATAGATTTACAATGTCCATTGCTCCTTATGGCCTTATACCCATAGAGCTTTTCAAGGATCAAGCTTTATCCTACATACAGTATTTTCACAGAAACAAAAAAGTCTAGGAAACCCAGAGTGCCCCTCTATTGCCATCTCTAAAATAATATTCTATTCTCCAGGGATCTATTCTTTTTTAAGTACATGAATCTATTCAGATTGCTCCTCGTAAGGTAATATATTTTTCCATTGGTAAATACCATTAATATGTACACAAATTCAAAATTGCCCATGACCTAAAAATAAGAAATATTATGGTGATTATGATGTGTAGGTGAGGAGAAGAAAAGGAACAGCAACAGCAGTAATAACCACCATGATCATTCTAGAACAGGGGTCCCCAACCCCCAGTCCGTGGACCAGTACTGGACTGCAGCATGCTAGCAAACAGTCTGCACAAACAAGCAAAGCCCTATCCATGGGATGCAGGCAGCTCACAAAACCACACACCCTCCGGTCCACAGAAAAACCTATCTCCATGGAACCGGTCCCTGGTGCCCAAAAGTTTCGGGACCTCTGTTCTAGGGCATGGTTTCCCAGTTAAAACCATAGCAAACCCAACTGATTAGATGGTAGTTCCCTATTTGCTTCCCATTTGTGTTCTGTTTTGCATTCTGACCAACCTCATTCATTATGTCTCTTTTTTCAAGTATATTTAATCCATAAAAGCAATAAATAATGTAGATGAGTCCGTGTTTAATTCTTTTTCCTGTTTGTCATGCAAAGAGTAATTTGAATTTCAGACCCATGCTGATGAATCATACTATGTTCCCTCCCAAAGGTGGGCAGACAGCAGTGTCACTGCTCCTCTGCCTTCTACCACCTCACCCTCCAGCTTTCCAAGAGAAAGGCTCACTTCACAAAATTTAATTACTCTGTGAACATGTCCCATATGTTCAGTGACAGACAGATAAGGTTTTAATTACCTCTGTGCAAGATATCTTGAGGAATACTCTTACCTTGACTAACCTCCAGATTCCCCGCACTGCATGGGGTGGGTGGGGGGGCAGGAAGGCAAGACTGGAGCATATATAGAAAGAACAACGTTGGAGCCAAACTGGGCATCTAGGAACAGCTTGATTCTCTGGCAAAGTCTCCATTACATTTAGTTTTCACTCTGAAATTGCAGCTGAGCTTTCCTATTCATCCCAGATTGAAGGCCAGAAGCTATACATCTTCTCTGCAGATGGAAATTACTGATTAATTACCATTAATAAACAGAAGCCTTGCATTGCATTATTAAATTTGCATCAACTTTTGACCAACACTGATTGGAATCTATTTGCAATTTGCCAGGTTTCCCAGCAGGGGCTCAAACACGTGTGTAACTAACACAGCAGGACAAACTACAGATAGGTTACATGTAACAAATGTAGCATATCAATCATCCACAAAACAACTGCTTTGCAATATACGTAAGTCTACTTCTTTATCTTGGTATTTCAAACCTGTCTGACTGAACATTTTATGAATGTTTCGAAGCTATTTTGTTTGCTCTTTATTGCACATTGCTTTGAATGTCATTTGACAAAGTAAATGGCTTATGAATACCTGAAATAGACATTAAACTAAATGCCCAGAAGAAATTGCCTAAAAGACAGATTAGTTTTCCCCTCTCTTCACTACAACTCCCATTTTAACATTTGTTGCTACATTTTAAATATAAATTCAGCACCAATAGCATCTAGTTCCAATGTAAAACAGAAAAGGACTGTTTCTGATTCTGATTTCTGATCTTGACTGAGAAGTACCTTCCACTAAATTCAAAGAGCCTAATCTCAAGTGTTCATAGAATTCAGGCTTTGTATTTAAAATCTTAAGGGGACAATTTCAACTATACATCCATCTTTCTAGATGTTGCCTTTCTTCTAACCCTCTATCACCCCCTTTGAGGTCAGCTTTTGGGTTTACTTCTGGTGTCATTAAAGAGCTTCAAAACTGTCACAATTCACAGAAAATCACCCAAAAAAATATAAAGCCATTTTACATATCAAGCTATAATAAGAAGGTAGAAGGTCACTTTAGTGACAACAGCAAAGGCATCAATTCATACTGGGCAGGAGAAGGCAATGGTAAACCACTTCTTACCAAGAAAATCATATGGATATAAAATTACAAAAATGTAGATCACAACCTACTACTTGAGAAGATAGAAAAATGCAGGTTAGAGAGCATCACCATCAGATGGATTCGTAGCTGGCTGACCGGCCGTATTCAGCGTGTGGTCCTCAATGGAACCACGTCTACATGGAGGGAAGTGTGTAGTGGGGTGCCCCAGGGCTCTGGGCCCAGTGCTCTTCAACATCTTCATCAACGATTTGGAAAAGGGGATAGATGGGGAACTCATCAAATTTGCAGATGACCCCAAGCTGGCAGGAATAGCCAACACTCCAGAAGACAGGCTTAGGATACAGGAGGATCTGGACAGACTTGAACACTGGGCGCTAGCTAACAAAATGAAATTCAGTGGTGAAAAAAGTAAGGTTCTACATTTAGGCAAGAAAAACCAAATGTACAGGTATAGTATAGGGGGTACCTTGCTCAATAGTAGTAACTGTGAGAGGGATCTCAGAGTCCCAGTGGACAATCATTTAAATATGAGCCAGCAGCTGCAGCTGCCAAATATGTGCTGCGGCTGCCAAAAAAGCCAACACAGTGCTAGGCTGCATTAACAGAGGGATAGAATCAAGATCACGCGAAGTATTAATACCACTCTACAATGCCTTGGTAAGGCCACACTTGGAATACTGCATCCAATTTTGGTCACCACGATGTAAAAAAGATGCTGAGACTCTAGAAAGAGTACAGAGAAGAGCAACAAAGATGATTAGGGGACTGGAGGTTTAAACATATAAGGAAAGGTTGATGGAATTGGGTATGTCTAGTTTAATGAAGAGAAGAACGAGGGGGGATATGATAGCAGTGTTCCAATATCTCAGGGTCTGCCTCAGAGAAGAGGGACTCAAGCTATTTTCCAAAGTGCCTGAAGGCAGGACAAGAAGCAATGGATGGAAACTAATCAAGGAGAGAAGCAACTTAGAACTAAGGAGAAACTTCCTGACAGTGAGCACAATTAACCAGTGGAACAACCTGCCTCCAGAAGCAGTGAATGCTCCAACACTGGAAGTTTTTAAGAAGAAACCGGACAGCTATTTGTCCGGAATGGTATAGGGTTACCTGCCTGAACAGGGGGTTGGACTTGATGACCTCCAAGATCCCTTCCAACTTTATTATTATTATTATATAATGGAAAAAGAGCTGAGATCCCTCAGAGTACCAATAGTCTTTATGTCTGTATTCGTGTCAAAAGCTAACTGAAGGGTGCTTTTGAATTGAAAGGATTTGCCTGTCACTATGTTCTTTAGTGACCATCAAGGGTAAAGGATCCATCACTCAAAAAAGATGCCATATATTGGAACCTCGTAAGGTAGCAATAAAGACCTGGGAAATGATATTCCAATGCTATTATTTGACCACACCTACAAAGATAAAATCATTCATATTTTTTCCTAGGTCTCTTATGGAGATGAAAGTCAAAAAGAGTAATGATGTTTTTGAATTTTGGTGCTGAAGAAGTTCCGTGACAATACCATGGATAACCAGGAAAATCAACATATGGACTACTGGAAAATCAACCCAGAATTCTCAGTGAAGGCACAAATGTCAAGCTCAAATTATCGTATTTTAGACACATTATGTGAAGTCCTAGCTCTCTGCAAAAGTCTGTAATGCTAGGAAAAGTGAAAAGGAAAAGAAGAGGATGGCCAACAGAAAGGTGAATGAATTCAATAATAGGGGCAAGAGATGCCCCTTTGGAACACCTGAAGGACCATTTTGGGGACAAATTTTTCTAGAGAAAATCTATGTGTACTAAGAGTCAGCTCTGACTTAATGGCATATAAGCAGTCAATCAATCAATCTCAACTTCTTTCATTTCTACACAGAGTTTCTATTCTAGTTGCATGTAAGATGCATTTTAATTTACTCTGGTATCATTTCATAAATAAAAACTACTTTTGTTTGTTTCCTTAATCTTTTAGGCTTAATTTCAGCCTAAAGTATTTGCTATCTAGCTGTTAAGAACTTGTCTTTATGGTTCATGTTGATTTTGATTTACCTTTACTTTAACCGTATGTTACATTTTTCTATTTTTTCTAAAACAATATCTTGAAAATGCCAACTTAAGACAATGTGACATTTCTATGGGAAAGACAATGGTAAAAATGGCATTTTGGGCATGGATATGCACAGATGGAAAAAAGACATTTTTAATTTCTACAAGAGAAAAAAATGTACTAATGGGAAAATGCTTTCCAATGTTAGCTTTACTTATTTATTTTTATATGATTTAAAATGTCTACCCTTGCAGCAGTTCTGCATTCATACCTTTAATTTTTTAGAGACAGAATCTGTTTAATTTCAAATTTTCTATGTTTTTCCTAATAGCAATTCCAGAAAAGTATACAATCCAGATGGGCTGCTGGCTTCTTATTACAAATGTTTTGAAGATGAGTTTTTACAACCTTTACAACAAACAATGAATACTATTTTGCAGAATGGAAAACTCCTGATTCCTGGAAGGAAGCTAATATAGCATTAATAATTAAAGAGGGACAAGATTTGACTTTTACAAGGAACTACTGACTAAAATCTTTATTGAAGAATGATTATAAATTCCTTACTACAATTTTAGTGAAAGGTTGAAAATAAATTTAGAGGATTTTATTCATTAAGATCAATGTTAGTTTCTATCTAAAAATCAACTATGAGATAATATTATAAATTGTTTGAATATTCTGGAAAATTTGAAGCAATATAAAGGAAAACAAGCTGCATTTATATTCTTAGATGCAGAGAAGGTCTTTGACAATTTAAACAAAAAAATTGTCTAGAATTCAGGAATATATCAACCTTGCAAATAATTTTATTAAACAGGTAATGTTGGTTTATACTTCTCAGAAAGCACAAATAACTTTTAATGGAGAACTAAAAAAGCTTATGAGATTCAAAAAGAGACAAGTCTCCATTTTTTGTTCATTTTGATTGTTGAGGTATATAAGACAAGATCAAACAATTATGGGTGTGAAAATTAAAAAAATGTTAAGGGCATTTGCAGATGAATTGTATTAATTCTAGAGAATAGAAGCATGAATGGGAAAATTAAAGGAAGTTTGCATATTAGCAGGTTACAGGAGACAAAAAGCATGAAACCAGAAGATCAATTAGAAATGATGTAAAAAACTAGTTTTAAATTGAGAAAAAAGTAAAATATTTGAGTATTGCTACAACTAATATGAATTGCATGTTATTTCAAAATAATTATGTTAAGATATAGATTGAAATTAAGAAAGACATGATAAGAAAAAAGTTAAGATGGGAGAATTTAAAACTATCACTGTTGGGGAGAATTTATGCGATAAAAAAAATTGGAATGTTTTACTAAGAATTAAGTTTTTTGTTCCAGACATTACCTGTTTTGACTACTGATTTACCATTTAAACAATAGCAAAAGGCTACATATAAATTTATATGGCAAGGGGAGAAAAAACAAGAATTAAATATAAGTGTTACAAGATGCAAAGGAAAGAGGAGGATTGGGTTTACCAGATTTAAAATTGTATTTTCCTGCTTGTTGTTTGATCTGGATGGAAGAGTGACTATTGCTGAGAATTAAGAGATTTTTTTTTTTACAGTTAGAAGTTCATGATTTGAGGTTAGAATGGCGTGGGTATTTATGGTATGATAAAATTAATGTGGATTTTCAAAATCATTTTATTAGATATACTAGGTGTACCCGGCCACACGTTGCTGTGGCTCAGTCTGGTAAAAGCATGTGTTGCTTTTACGTCCAACAGATGGCGCTGTTTTTCAAAAAAGCATGTTTTACCTGTCACAGGTGTGACATCTATATAATATAGGTATATACAAACATGCGTGTATTTGAGTGCAATGTTGTGTCAAAATTTCAAAGCAATCGGTGAAGAACTTTCAGAGATTTAAGATTTTGAACAAACAAACATTTACATTTTTATTTATATAGATTTTGAGAATATGGAATAGATAAAAACATAGGCTGTGCCTGAAAACACGTTATGGATCTCAGTTCAAGAAGCACATTATAGAAAAGTAATAGCAGGAGAAATGGTTGATGCACCAGGACTTATTGGAAAATTATGAAGGGGAATTTAAAATCAAATCAAGAGAGCAATTAATGCCAGAAGGAGAAAGAAGGCAAACCAATACAAAACCATGCCACCCGCTCCTAATCTTCTGAGTCAGTCCAGAAAGATTCCATAGTTGATGGTATCAAAAGCTGCTGAGATGTCACATAGGGAGAAGATGGATGCACCCATACCTCACTATTCACTTTCAGGCGATGTTTTATTCCCAACTCATCCTAATTTTCCTGTCTGAAATGGTATAGGGTCTGCTGCTTGAGCAGGGAGGTGCACTAGAAGACCTCCAAGATCCCTTCCAATTCTATTCTTTTATTCCTGATCTCTCTGAATACCAACCATTCAGATTTTATCTTCTGCTCTATTACCTCCCTCCAGTGTCCACATTAAACTATAAAGATAAAACTGGAGTGCCTTCTGCCCCAAAGCCTCTCTAAACAGTTCCCAAAGAAATTGTCCCTTTTGAAGTCACCCATGCAGTGACAATGTCCCCAGATAAATTCCTTTGAAACTCCAAGCCCTGGATGCTGATGCAAAGCTAGACGCATAGCGTCTGCTTGAAGCATATAATCCCATTTCTGATCATTTAAACAAACTGTTCTACATATACCAAAACAGACAAGCAGCCATATGTTGAAATGCCCTTCCCTCTTTCTGGCTGTATAATTTGATCCAATAGCAATCTTTTTCTCAACTTTCATTCAATGGGGAAGCTGCTGATAATTATGAAGACTCTCTGTTATTTGAAAATTACAAATTCATAGTCTACTGTGAAATATTCTTTTACAAACTATGCTTTCGAGAAAGCATAACAATCAGCCTGGTGTGACTTCAGTGTGTGTCCTTTGAACTTTCCAGGTTCTAAAATACACCATCATTTATAATGCAGAAAACCACATGTGTTCCACAAAGCTTGGAAGCTCTAACTGAGAAGCTCCACTTTTACTTCACTGTCAGAGAAATTGTAGGAATTCCACCCAATCCACTCTTCTTTTTAGACATTTTTGAAAGTCACCAAAGAGTGCCCTAATGTATTACTACCATACTGCCACCTTGCTTCCACCTTTCATTTTCTCGCATGTGCTTTTCAAGAATGTATTTGGCTTTCATAGCAGAAGTAACTAATTATGTACAGGATATGACCTTTTTTGTCTAACAATGGATTGCCTCTTAGGTAGCATCATTAATTCAAGACCCTAAAAATACTGATGAAACTATGGGAAATGGGTAAGGAGAAAGGCAATAAAAGAACAGACAGAGGGTCAAATGAGAACTTAAGAACTTTTACTAGAAAAGGTCAGCTTGCACTTTTGAATGTCTCATCTACCATTTAGGTGGACAGTAATGGGAGCTCTTGCTCTCCTCCACTGTATGTATCTGAATGGTTTTGCCCTTTAGGTGAAGCAAATTGATTTAATCCAGTCATTCAAGTTCTATTTCTAAATCTATTTGGTTCATATTTCTTAATCCATGACCAGAGCTTCATCTTCCCAGACAATGTGATCCTTAAGTTTATAATTCATTATTAAATTGAGCTGGCCTACTTAGATTATGAAGTTTATAGTTCCAGCATATGGAAAACAACAAAGAAGGGGAAAATTTGTATAGTCAGCACAACTCAGAACCACACTAATACCATATGTCACAGAGTATAGAAATTGAATATAAAAATAACTTGTGCTAACTGAGCAAAAAAAGAATGGTATCTCTAATTGACTTTTAAATGGTTTAGTGCAATCATTTTCATAATCTAAGACAATTAAAGTAATGATACTTGCTAGATTTCCTCAAACACCTTTCAATATATTATCAGAATCTTTTCCACAGGAAGGCTAGGACTACTTTTATTGACAGTGACCATAATAACTGAATCTTTCGAGACTAATTATCAATTAAAGAGATGTTTGTTTGAACGGTTCATACATACTTTCTGCTTGTTTGGGCCTTAAGCCATGTTTCCTCATCACTTTGGTAAATGGATCTGGACTATCTCTTACAAGATTATCTTCCTTACTCCTACCTATATCAACTCTAATGCATGATCCAGGAACCTAAAGACTGATATAGTGGGTATTTGGGGGGGCTCCAAGAATAGCCCTTGTAACACCACTGCTCCATGAGTTCATTGGTTATTAGTCTGCTTCCAGGTGCAATTCAAGGTGTTGGTTTAAGGCCCTTTAAAGCTCTTCATGGCATGGGTCCAGGTTACTTGGGGACCATCTCACCCCACTGCGATTGGCCCATATGACTTGTGTTGGCACAGGAGGCATGCTGTCAGCCTGATTATTCTGGCTGATGGGGCTCAGGAGGAAGGCCTTCTCTGCTGTTGCTCCTTGCCTCCAGATGTGAAGTTGGCCCCAAACTTCCTATTTTTTCCTAAGGGCCTAAAGATGTGACTGTGCCAAGACGACTTCAGGCCCCAGTGGGGAAACAGTGCATGGAGGTGGTTGATTGAGTAATAACAGATCCCACCTCCCCTCCCCTCCCCTCCCCTCCATCCCCACCCTCTCCATCTCTCCTTGGTTTTAATGTCTGATTTTAACTTTTCTGTTTTAACTGTATATGTAACTGTAAGGTACCCAGAGATACTCTATGGTAAGATGGGCGACCAATACATTTTATAGATGATAGATAGATAGATAGATAGATAGATAGATAGATAGATAGATAGATAGATAACATATCTCGGAGAGCTTGTTTACAGAATATATTATATGGGATTATCCAAATGTTTTAGTTTGTAATTTCTATAACTCTTGAGTTACATGCTAG
>NW_015386787.1:483846-499307 GCF_001527695.2 Protobothrops mucrosquamatus
AGGGGGGACATGATAGCAGTGTTCCAATATCTCAGGGGCTGCCACAAAGAAGAGGGAGTCAAGCTATTTTCCAAAGCGCCTGAAGGCAGGACAAGAAGCAATGGGTGGAAACTAACCAAAGAGAGAAGCAACCTAGAACTAAGGAGAAACTTCCTGACAGTTAGAACAATTAACCAGTGGAACAACCTGCCTCCAGAAGTTGTGAATGCTACAACACTGGAAGTTTTTAAGAAGAAACTGGACAGCCATTTGTCCGAAATGGTATAGGGTTTCCTGCCTGAGCAGGGGTTGGACTAGATGACCTCCAAGGTCCCTTCCAACTTTATCATCATCATCATCATCATCATCATCATCATCATCATCATCATCATCATCATCATCATCATCATTATTATTATTATTATTATTATTATCCATGATGTTTTTACCATTTCCAAGTCTATGTTGTCTCCCATTCAAGTAGCTTCTTAGGTTTTGGGGATCAACCATGGTCAACTAGCTACTAAAACAGAACTATTTTTCCCAATGGTTAGTTACTGCAGCTGCTTAAATATGATTAACATTTTTCAGAAGTTTTAATGCTGATTCATATTAAGTTTATGACCTGTTAAGAGCCTTTTCACATGTTCTGATTTCAAGCCAGATCTTTGCTATCTTGGGCTTATGCTTCTTTACCTAAATGCTTATCTACATTTATTTCTGTTGATATTAATTTTGTTTCTTTAGCTCAGTGTTTCAGCCCATCAAAATCCTTTTGAATTCTGGCTTCCATAATTTCAGCTTATCTCTTTAGGTTTTTGGCATCTTTAAATTTTATTAAGCTATGTCATCATCTAGGTCATTCAAAATAATTAACAGCACAGATAAATACTTCACCCTTGGAGCATTTTATAACTTAAGTAGTAGAGTGAATGCAATACAGCCAATTCCTCTTTTCATTTAAAATAAATATTGCTCCCATCAACTAAGTTCATCAGAAGAAACACAGTTTTTACACAAAATTGCTACCTAATAATTACATTGTTTTCCCCCTTTAATGGCAGTTTTACAAAATGCAATTGGATGAAGGGGTAGGAAAATGCTTAAGAATGGGGTGATTTCTAGACTTCATTAAACTCCATGAACAAGACTGGATAATTATGACAATAAAAACCCGATGGTGCTTGCCTCTGTAAAAACAAAGCCATTTGTTCCAGGAAAATACTCTGCATGTCTTCCTTTGCTTAGACGGTCAGTTCAAATATTGCCACAGTTCATGTACTGCATTATAGACAGAGATTAAACTCAGTGGGCAAATGGCAGCAGTAATTTCTCACCAAAACTACATTATTGCCCCAACTCATACACCCAGAGTACTCCATTAATAATAGGCCTTCAATTTGTCACTTAAGCACCAATGAGCCTCATCCTATTGTATCTATGACAACCATAAGCATATAAAATTTGCAAATATTATACAGAAGCATCAATACACATTTGTATAAAAAGGTGGGTGTCAAATGACCAGCTACAGCAGACACAGAAAACTAATGATTGGCAGCTCTCTGCTAGGCCTTCTCTGATAACTAGGCCATGCATATCAACGAATAATCTCTGTCATGTTATCATTAAGTAAGGTTGTTGCTGATTGGACCATGGTATATGCAATTATACTGTTTCAGAGATGCTGGTTATAATCTTGCCCTAAGCAATGCCTATTTCTAGTCACCTACCCACCCTTAATTTTATTAGTTCCTCTTTGAATTATTTCTCTCACTTATATTTAATTCACAGTTCTCTCCAATATGGCTGGCAGTTCACCAAAAGGAAAAAGAAAAAAGGAAGCACAAATTAACACATAAATGCAGAAAAGTGTCACACAGGGACAGCTACTGCATGTTAATTAAATACCATGAGATTCACACCAAGATATTCATTAGAGCATTTAAATTAACCAATAACCAATTGCTGTTTTGTTTAATACACAGTAATTACTGCAGCTGGACATGTTTTGACTGAGATATAATATGGTTGTATGCAGGGGGTCTTTTTTCCATGTTGATCATGGATGTTGATCATTAGAATCTTTCTGAAATTGTAATCACCATGCAATCATATACAAGCACGGGTAACCTCATTGCATAGCATAGAAAAGTATTAATATGCCTTGCAGCGGAGTGTGGAATATTCTGGTCTAATATTGGTCCCTATCTCTCATTAGCTGAAGCATATGGAAGAAATTCATTTGCCCCTCCTTTCCAGTCTAATGCATATTTTTTTCTACCTGCTACTTTTCAGCAACAGATGTGTATGGCCCAAAGGGGAAAGGCCGTTGCTTGATTTCATGAACATGCTCTGCATATAAAAAAATTCAACCCCTGGCAACTGCAGGAGGAGGCGATCCTGCCAGGGAAATGGCTCTAGTGAATTCACACTGAGAACACATTGCTAGTTGCTACAGTCCTCCATTGCAGCTGGGAGAGGCATTGGTCAACATTACAGGAACACCCTCATAAAACTGTAAATAGTATTTGTTGGATACATTTGTACCACACTTCTTTTCAGTGTGGCAGTTTACAGAAATTATAATAATATGCAATTAAATTCCTCCACCACAGAAAAAAACAAACCAAGCAACAACAGAAACAACCTATTGAAGCAGAAATACACACACACACACACACACACACACAGAGAGAGGGGGGGGAGAAGATTTCTATTGCTTCAAATAAAAATGTGGTGGGGGCCAATAAGATCCATTGTCTTCAGTTGTGATCTTGTCCTTTAAACTCTGGACCTGGACTCCACACTTTGGTCTCAAATGGTTCCAGGCCAGTCTTAGACCTTCCTTTCTCTTGCTAAAATGGGCTGAAGGAATTAAAATGAAATTAAAATGTTTATTCTTGACATAAAATAATGGATTATCTTTCTTATTGTAATTGATCTACCCTTCATAAAGATTTTCTTTAGCAGTAATGCCTTTATGCTCACTTTTGCTTCCACTTGCTACCATTTGGGGAATAACTGGCTTAGGTGATTTTTTCAGGTCTTTCAGTTGGGACGTCACATTTGAAGGTTTGAGAATTCCTATTTAGGTTTTTCTGTAAGTAACTGCCATCATGTTTTACCCTTTGTTCTGGGGAAAAAGTATGCAGTTCTTATCAGTGGTGGGATTCAAATATGTGAACAACCGGTTCTCTGTGTGGATCTGCTTCTGGAAGTCCATTCTGGGCTTGGGCAACAAAAAATTAGCTACCGGTTCTGCCAAAGCAGTGCAAACTGGCTGAATCCCACCACTGAGCTATCACTATTACCAGGTCATAGGGACAGACCAAAGACATGAAAATAGGAAGCCTATATACCTTCGTAAAGTTTGTTTTTACCAGTTGCAAAAGAAAAGGTGCAAATTTTCACTCATCTATGTTTCAGTCTAGCTTTTTTCAAATCATCACATGTAGAGCAAAAATATGGAAACCATTTCCCTCCATGAATCAGGCATCCTTAGAAGACACAGGCAGTGCTCTAAGAAATGGACCACCTTATCTTCCATTTTTCACTCATATTCTGACCTGCAGTGTTTCCGTTTCTGAAGTTCAGATTTCTTATAGTAGAAGTCATTGCTGCTAAGTACAATAAACTCAGCAGAAGTTTTAATGAGCCATATTCCCCAAAACTAGGACAATACCTGCCTTAAGATTTCTCCCACTTTCCCCCCCCCCCCTTCTACCATACCAAAAAGCTGTGGTCAAAAGTCTGGATGTGGATCTATAATAGGAGCCAAACCGCAAACCTTTACACTGGCTCCTGTTTTTCAGAGCAGTTATTGTAGTATTAGCTTTATAGCACCTCTTTTTATCATGCTTCAGGTTAAGCTGGAATTTATATTTTTGACTTTAGAAAAATCTCAGTTGCCTTTCAAACAGCTCCTGGCAAGCTGCCTGGTTTCAGTTCAGTTTAACAATGTGGAAGCGTATTCCTATCAAACAAAAAAGCGCTTGTAGCTGATCCTTATTCCTTTAATTCAAATGCCACTAAACAAATATTTATTGCTGTTATAATTGGAGATAGCAGCCTTTCCCCCCCACTGTGCTGCAGACTTCTTGCTTCACGGCACCTGAACCTCAGGTTAGCCTGTTACAAAGTAAAATAAGTTTGTCCGTAAAAGGCCTTTCTTCTTCCTTGAGTTTCTTCTCCTGTTTTATCTAACATTTTGAGCACTGAAGGCAGATAGGAAATAGCCATCTCTTCAAGATTTTTCTTTATTCTACTAAAACTTCAAACTTGCACCACTGCCTTCTTTCCACCTATGTCTTGAAAGAGAGAAAGATCAAGAGAAAAAAGCTTCTCTCGGTGCTCTAGATTTCCTAACTAGGCATCATTATGGCGATGGGGAAATTTGACCTTGCCAGAAAGTTCAAACTAAGGCAGAACATTTTATTGTATGCTCGGTTCTTTTCTTCTGTAACTTAGCAATAGTTTGTACAGGGGAAAGACCCGTTCTTCTTTCCAAAAGCCAGCTAACTGCTTAAAAAAAATGAATTAAAACATATAAGCCTGCATTGTCAGTGACCCATATTATGCAAGACACTTAAGGCTCATTTTTCAGTACAGGCTTATGAGCTGTGAAAATTAAGTGTTCCACTACACAGATGACCTGGAGGAAATGGAGAAAGAACTTGGTTTGGTTAAATGGGTCTCATGAAATCATGGGAATAATACAATTCTGATCCTTCTTGTCCATTATTCAGAAGAAGACAGAGCCCTTCTGCCATTCATAGTACTTAGAAGAAGCGGTTGAGGAAAATTGATTATGTTACGTGGAGGGAAAAATACATTTCTGCTAGTCTTAATACATTTCCACTATCCTTTCCTCTTTTGTTCTTCCTCACCCTATTTATGAGTGAATACATTCAGTTCACAACCATGTAGCCATAACAACTCTTTCTTAGGAAATATCTAAAGGTCATTGTAGTGTATGTTTTAGGTCACTTTAACCTCAATAATTCCCCAAATGAAGTCTATAAACAGTGATACCCAATGAGGGAATTGGAAATTATCATAGCAATCCTTCACCCCACTAAGAGAACATGTAGTCTATCACTGCCATTTCCAGTTAAAAAGATCAGTTAGCCAAGAAGATGAAAGGCCAGTTTGCCTGCCCCAAACCTTGGAGAATCACTGGAAGTCAAAGTAGAAAATAGGACCATTGGTTGAGGACCATTGGTTAATTCCTTCTGTTTAAAATATGAATTCCAGTTTAAAGATATCGATCTCTGAAGAGCAACAGCAAGAATCACAAAGTATTCCAGTATTTGAGAGGCTGCCACAGGAGGAGGGGGTCAAATTATTTTCCAAAGCACAAGAAGGCAAGACAAGAAACAATGGATAGAAACTAATCAAGGAGAGAAGCAACCTGAAATTAAGGAGAAACTTCCTAACAGTGAGGACAATTAACTAGTGGAACAGCTTGCCTTCAGATGTTGTGGGTGCTTCATCACTCAAGGTTTTTAAGAAGAGCCTGGACAACCACTTGTCTGAAATGATATAGGGACTCCTGCTTGAGCAGGGGGCTGGACTAGAAGACCTCCAAGGTCCCTTCCACCTATATTCTGATCTGATCTGAACATCCAGAATCAGAAATACCAATAGTCACAGGCACCCTGGGTACAATCCCAAAAACAACTGGAGCACCACTTGAACACCATCAGCATTGACAAATTCACCATCAGTTAATTGCAAAAGGCATCTTTACTCAGAACAAGTTACTTATCAATGATGCTTCAACAGCAGATTCAAGTAAGAATAATAGAAGTATCTGATCAGTCTCTCTATAAATTTATGTACTCTCTTTTTATTTAAACAGTAATAATTATACAGAGAGATAGTTTGGTGTAATAATTAAGGGACAAGGCCAGGGACCAGGAGACTGAATTCTAATCCCACTTTAAGTACAAAGTAATCTCATGTCAGTCACTCTCTCTCAACTCTAGGAAGCAGGCAATAGCAATCTTGGAATAGGCACTTCTTGGAACATGCACTTCTACTTATTGTTCTTTTTTTTTTTTACTTCCCCCCCCCTTAGTTTATAACTGTTCTTCCTAAAAGAATGAAGCCATGTGTTTTATTCTTTTTAGTCTGCTCCACTTCAGTTTTGGCCTATATTTTGTTTTTCCAATCAGATGTATTCTTTTATATGTTGGTTTTAGTTGTAAGCCACCCAGTGTCATTTAGCAACCAGGTGGTCTAAATATTAAATAAATAAACCTTACCCTCAAGAGAGAAGCACATCAAATGCTATCATGTTGAAATGTTTAAGTTTACTTGTTTTTTTATTTACTTGCTTGTTTATATTTCATGTTTCTAAACCGCCCATCTCCTCAAGGACAAGTTAATCTGTTCATCTGTTAATTCTGATTCCAACCCTCAAGATCTTCACAACTTTGACTTTAGGATTTTAATCTTCCTTCCTTCCTTCCTTCCTTCCTTCCTTCCTTCCTTCCTTCCTTCCTTCCTTCCTTCCTTCCTTCCTTCCTTCCTCTAGATTTAAACTATAATGGGTGCAAAATTGATTATAGATTCTTTGTGCCAGTATGCTAGGAATTAAAGTTTTCCAAAGAACTGAGAAGAATAGTTAACAAAACTGTAACATATGTAGGTTTCTTTCTTTCTCTTTTTAAAGAGATTGCTTTTTTAAAACTAGAATTTGGGAAATGTACGAACTTTTGAGTTCAGATAAGCAGGTTTGAATATGGCCGATTAGTGAGAAACCACCAGGGAACACAGTAGGCTAGTCTGAGAAATGATAGAAGAAAAATCCCAGTAGATAATAGCACATGCCTTTCACATTAAATAGTAAAAGTAATAGGTCCATGACATCATTAGGAGTCAAACTCCAATTATACAGCATTTATAGTGTATATCTTTCCTCTAAGGAGCTTGTAATGTGCATAGGGCACTGACTCTTGGGCACATCTACTGACCACAATGGAGCAGAATGCTGTAAAAGGAGAGGTAAGGATTTCCTTTGATGGTCCCTTTTAATGTACCACTCACTCTGCTGTTTGACATTTATTTATTATTATTTATTTAAATTTATTTGCTGCCCATCTTGCCACAGGCGACTTCTTTCCACCATCCTTTCAAAGTGCATGTTTTTATCCCCCTGGAAGGACACAGTTATCTGGTGGCCTTTTGCCTATCCCTATAAGGCAGGGGCATCAAACTGCCGGCCTATGGGCTGGTTTCATCATACTGAAGCCACGCCCACCCCATTGCCGGCAATGCAAAAAGAGTCATGATACGTCCCGACACATCACGTGACGTGGCAAGTTTGACACCCATGCTATAAGGTGTTTCATCTTCCTTCTCTTATAATTATATAAATTCTTTACTGCATTAATCTTGCTCAGAGCAGATTTCCGCTCTCGGAAATGCACACTTACATATCCACAATTCAGTAGAACCCTGGGCTCTTGCAACAGCAAGAAAGAGGCTCCATAAAGGAGAGAATAGATTTGTATCCTGAGCAGCTAAAAGGAAATTAGGAAAGAAAACAGAGAACTTCCAGGAATGGTTCAGTAAAGTTTAAGCCTATAGAGAGTGTGGAAGGATCAGAATTCTTCTATTATAAGGAAATCCAGTTCGTTTCAATCAGGGATTGAAAATACATAAAACAGTTGCTTAAAAAAAGAGGAAGTTTATTTCTGAAGGCACAACACAAACAAACAAAGATCAGCTGTTCAAAGGTAGCCACATGTTAATTTCTTGGGATGGTTTCTTTTATAGGAAAGTCCCTCTATTGTTCCTTGAAACCATGCAAACAAAGCCTGCCCTCTGCAAATTCTTGAAGACCACAATTAGTTAGCCAGCCAAAAGGGGTTGGTAGTTAGGTGCCCTGCTACCAGGATCTTTGCATTACAAAGCAGGGTGATGACCTCAGGTATGAAGAAGCTTTTGTTAATGAGAAAATCGGTGGAAAGGGGAAGTTTCTGACTTTGAGAAGGCTGATGCCTTTTGCTAATTTCAGTCTTGGTGTTAAATGTGCCTTGCTAATTTCAGCCTTGGTTTTAAGCTTGGTATTAAATCTGTTTAAATATAATCTCTAATATTTTGCTGGAATTTGATTGAAAGTCAGAGAAAATGAGGAAAGGTTGAATCATGGAAGGTTTGATTTCCTTCCTACATTCTCTCTGGTCATCCAAGATGAAAATATTTCTGAAGCTTCCAGAGATCACCTTTGCCCTGGACCACAGAACCAGGAGAATAGCAAATAGTCTAGGATGTATTAAATGGCAGAGCAGCTAGAATGATTTGTCTTGTGTATTACATTATTATACTACAAAGCTACATTATTTTGTGCATTTAGGGCAGTGGTGGCAAACCTATGGCACGGGTGCCAGAAGTGGCACTCAGAGCCCCCTCTGTGGGCACGCGTGCTGTCACCCCAGTCCTAGGCCTTCAGCTGGGTTTTATAAAACCTTTTCGCTTTAAGCCTCCACCGCTGTGTGCAAAAAAAAAAGTTCAATATAATCAATCAAAGTTAGAATTGATTGATTGAACTTTTTAGTCCCACCCAGTCTGCCATTACCACCGCAGCCACGCCCAGCCAATGGCCCACGCCCACCCGGCACCTGACGATGCATAAGTGGGTTTTGGGTTGTAGTTTGGGCACTCGGTCTCTAAAAGGTTTGCCATCACTGATTTAGGGGCTTTAATTTAAACCAAAAACTCAACCAAAGAAAATATCTGGAGCTCAGATTGAACTGTGGAGTTCTTAGTGCTGTTTGAGTTTAGTTGCTTGCTTGCAGATATTTTATTACCCAACTAGATTACATCAGCAGTGTGAGTCCTGTGAGTCTGCAAGTGAACAACCAAGCTCAGAGAGCATCATGAATTCCATAAACCAAAGACATTAGGCAAACTCCTCAGATTTATAAGAAAAAGGAAGTTATGTAACAAGCGGGAGGGGGGGAGAGGGTTGAATTAAATCTGCATATAAGTCAAATAAGAAATATTGCAAATCAACCTGAGTAGCTAAACTTGCCTGCAGAGGAAGAAATGCTAGCTGCCTTCATTTTAAATTCACTATCTAGAAGTCACCAAGCTGTGGTTCACACAATAGAAATGAAAGAGGAAGCAGATATTACTTGGATGATGAATCACTTGTAAGATTTTAATTTACATAATTCTGAGGGAGAGGATACAGCTCTCAGTCAAGAATCTGCTCGTAAGGCCTGGAGAAAAGAAAGGAAATGCTTCATTTGAAATAACTCGAGTCATTTACAAATCAATTGTCCCAGGAAAGGGAGACAAGGCAAACTTGTTAGATTGCCTTCCAAAGCTAATGACTTAGCTGAGCCCAGTATAAGAAAAACCAGAAAGGAGACAGAGCAACGAATCCCCACAACAAAGGGGTTATCAGAGGGCATCTGTTTTGATTCTGTCACAATTTTTAATTTCAATACAGAGAAAGACAGGTTTATTGAACTGCATGACTGTAAATCTACAATTTACTTGGCAAGTGGAGAAAATATCATCTGAGCCAGGAGAGGCTCTATACATTTCTTTCCTAATTAGGACAGAGAAGAGGTGTTCAGTTTAATAATTAAAGGCAGCTTATATGCTCCAGACCTGAAGTTAAGTCTGCTGTCAATAAAATATATCAGAGAGAAAGGATGTTATGTAGGATTATTTATTATTAAAAGCAACTCTTTTTATGTCACTGAGAATGGAGAATTGCTTGTGAAAGGCAAACTGTCCAGAAAAACGGACACTTTGAATTAGCCGATGTAGAAGATCAAGCAAGGACAACAAAGAATTACAATCACAAAGATTGTGAAACCAAATGGGACCAGAGAATGGGGCATGGAGACCTTGATGCTGCTTGTAAATTGAAGGACTTAACCAAATGACTAAAATTGCAGCCCTGTGAGAATTAAGACATCAAGCCAATAAATCAGAAGAGAAAAGAAGAATAGAGAAGAAGCCATTAGAACTAGTGCAGAATGACATTAGTTCATGTCACCACCCTACTTCAAAGCATCCTTGCATTCACAGAGGAGTACACAAGAGATAGGTGTTGCTACTTGCCCAGTGAAGTGCTAGGGAGCTTTAAAAGAATATGTGGTGTTTATACGTAATATATTTGGGGGAAAGCCTCAAGTACTTGTACAAACAATAAATAGGAAGATACAGCCAAATAGAGCAAACAATAGTGTATAAATCCAGTATCCAGAAAAGAGTGGAGCCAGAACAGTGTTGAAAGAAAAAATCCTTCACTGACAAATATTGGGGAAGAGAAGTCGACAAACCACTTTTGCAGAACAGCCTCCTGATAAAAGGTACAGATGCAACACCATAGCAGATACGGCATAGAAGAAAGCCCAGCCTGGGCTATAGAAAACTGTATGGTTGTATTATAGGTAAACATGATCTATTCTAGTGGCCCTCCTACTAGAGAGAGAATCAAGCTGAAGTCAGATGTGAGAAAAGAGTGATGGTTTTGAGGGAAGTTAGCCCAGAGAAGGAAATATTAAAAAGGCAGGAAAATATATTTTTCACCAAAAGGATTTTTAAAAGCATTTTTTGAAAAGCAGAAACCAAACCTGGCCCCAAATTTCTTTGCCCCAAGCAGTAGCTAGCCTTATACAAATGCAGATGTAAAACCATCAGGAAAGTTGGAGCCAGGAAGCTCAAGAAGACAAAGAAACTCTTAAGAGTCATTAGCCCCATCCCCAGGGAAGCAGATGACTTTTGGGACATAAGCAGATGACTTTTGGGACATAACAGATGACTTTTGGGACATAACCATTACCATCAAGTAATACCAGAGAGGCACACCTGGGCTCAGGTCAGAATACGTGACAAAGGAAATATCCTCAAAGTTCATGCCACAGGAACAGGAAAACTTCCAAACAAAAAGCTAGAGAGGGTATAAAAAGCTACTGCCCATGTGCTCACTCTTCTTCTTCTTCTCTCCTCTGCTCTTTCCTGAAGAACCATCTTTCTGCTTCTGCAATAAACTGTAACCATCTTCCCAAAGCAGTCGCCATGTTGCTTATATTATAATAATAATAATAATAATAATAATAATAATAATAATAATAATAATAATAATAATAATAATAATAATAATAATAATAATAATAATAATAATAATATTCCCGGCTTGGATGAACCAGGATGAAGACTTACTTCTGACAATGTATACTGACAGTATTGAAAGATATACAAGATCCTAGATCCAGCCACACAAAACCAGTAAATCATATAGCATTGTTTATTTTGATGAATAGGAAAGACAGCATAACCACAGGGTGCCAGATTGTATTCCCCATGTCTATGAAGACAGTGAATAAAGACCTCAGATTTGAGGATCAAAAAAATGTCCAGAAGTCACTGAGTGATAAAGCCAGAAGAGGAAATTGAGGCAACCCAACAGAGACCACCCTACATTTTATCTTCACAATACTTGTGTATTGTGGTAGGGAGGTAGAGATTGATGCATTGAAAGCAACAGCTGAATGGGGTCTTGCATCTAGGTTTCTCCAGACCCACTCCAATCCTGTTATACTGTATGTGAATATAAATATAGGTCCACACCTTCTATAAACTTTCAGTTTACGCTAAGTGTAATTTGGAAAAGATAAAAATTAGCAGCCAGGTGCTAATCTGACTGAATATCACTCTTTCACTAGGAATGTGCAAGCGTGCCTCTAAAGTGATAGGAACTACTTAGCAGTAATGTTTGATTACTACAAACCTCTTAGTAAATTTGTTTTCCAATAATCAGCTGGCATTTGCTTTACAGACATCTGTGTTATTAAATTCACAGTGAAGGGGGATTTGGGGATTTTCATTGTAAATGGTCTTTACATCAGTATTTCAATCAGCACAGAGATTCAACTGTTCATCTTCAGGAAGGAATGACCATTGTGTCCAAGTTTTGGCCACCCAAAAACTGAGGGAACTCTTAGTCTGAAAACTCAGAGATCCCCAGAGAAAAGGCTGCTCCTTATTACAGCTTTTGAAAATGCATCCTGCCTGCAACCAGTCCAGTCATATGGACCTCTGATGCTAACACTTATTTATTGTATGTAGCTATGCCCCACATTCCTGAGCAGAATGTACTCATTATTTAACACAAATGGCATCTTAACTAGATCAAAGTTCTTTGTTTTGAGTTAATAACTAGATATCTGATCACACAAAATGCCCATCATAGCCACTTGGTTGCTTAGTTGACAAATCTTTTAATTGTGAGGAAAAAATCACAGGGCAAGATGTAGAAGGCATATGTGCTTAACTGTCAATGGAGTAGTTGTGATGTGTGAAACAGATATACAGATATACCTTTACAGAAGAATTGTTCTTCAATTTCTACAGTATGTCCTTAAACATCAGTCATTGGTTAATTATAGTTTGGGGAAAATCCCATGCTTACAAGACACAGAAAGCTCCATCTTTGGTAACAACCTTTTCCTTAGTTTATCTTAAAGAAAAAAAGAACCACATTTTCAGCAACAATAAGATTCCATTGAGTAAAAAGCTAGAATAGAAAGCATGACTATGAGGAAAATCCCAACAAATAAACAACATGGTTTCGTGCTGAGGTACATACAATCAGAGTTGACCCATCCAAGATGATTGTCTCAGAAGCTGCTGAGCTCCAGTTTAAAGAGTTGAAAACACCTGAGATCAGGAAATATTATCTTGTGATGACACCGAAACTCTGAAAGAACTTCCTCCTGAAATAAATTTGGCCATCTTGGTGATGGTTGGTTAAAACTGATGTTTTCAGAAGGAGCCTTCAGAGATTCACAGTCATTATCTGTAGTTTATTATTTAATTGATTGGTGTTCAGTATTTTTGTATTATGCTTCTTCTTGAGATTCATTATAAGATTTGTAAAATTTAACTTAAAGCAAAAGTAGATTTTCCTATTTATTAAGAACTCATCTAAGTATATAAGCGAATTTCAATTTTACTATAATGCTTAGTAAGAATAAGCAAGGATTTCTTTCTATCAAATAAAGATAAGGTCATCTCATCTCCACATCCTTCTGCCCCCAGGGTCTTATGATTACAAAGATATTGCAACAAACTTTTGGTTTTTTTTTCTGTGTTCACACACATAAACTAGCTCTATGCTTTCATATGTTTTTATGTTATATGTGTGTTCACATGGCTATTTCTGATTACTCATATCTTTTTTGAGGAAGGGCTGAATATAATGTCATTTTTTTCTTTCTTGGTCTGAGCTCTATGACTCTGACTGAAAGAAGAGTCTTCTAGCATCTTCAATCTAGCTCTATGACTCTGACTGACTTCTAGCATCTTCAATCTAGCTCTATGACTCTGACTGAAAGAAGAGTCTTCTAGCATCTTCAATCCCTTCAATGTCCAAAGCACATCCTCATCTCTGGGTCTCCAATGAATCTTTTGATTTCACCCAACAAATCTCTTCAGCAGCCTTGTTGGATCTGGCTTCATACTAACAAGCTTTCAGCAATATGATACTGCCTGATCCAATGTAGGTTTACCAGCCAACAATACATTTTCAACAACCACTGCTGTGTAGATTTATCTTAAGTTGTTCTAGCCACTAATCTGTTCAATCAAAGTTCTTCTTCCAGCTCTTGCCAAAAATCCTTGCTGGATTCGACTCCACTTCAGATGCCAGCTCAACAGCAACTCCTCTTCTTCCTATGAGAACATTTCCCTATCAGAAATTATGAGAAATTAAACTAACTCCTAATTTCAGCTTCTATTACCAGCTACCTAGCAGAAAGCATGTGTTTGGGTATCTCCATGAAACAACCGGCAGGAGTCCAAGGCTGAATGCAGGCTGTTGCAGGGTTGATTATAGGTTTTGATTTACAATTACTATAGACCTTTTAATCTTCATTGTAAAGATTTTTTTATTGTAAAGGGATCTGAAAAGAGTTGGCAGTATGCAACTATCATCATCACCACCATCCCAGTTTCTTCAGTTGTTAACTTCACTGAACTCTAATTCTGTAATCTTATTGACAAAATAATATATTTAATTGCGGTAAAATAAATATATTTCTGCATAGATAATAAGAAGTTAATACTATATATTTATGAAATTTGCCACTTATCACGCCTGCAGTCTAGATGTGTATTTACTCAGACATAAATCTGATTAATCCCAGTGGCACTTGCTTGTTATAGAACATGGTCAGAATTTTGATTGTAGCTTTTACGTGTAAATCAACTCATTTAAACTTTTTTCAACTGTTATCTGTAATTTACTACTGCTACAGAGAAAAGAGAGGGGAGAGAAAATAGCCATCAGCCATAGCATTATGCCAATAAAATTCACTATGTCTTCTCTGTCAACCTTTGGAGTCATTAGCATTAAAGGCTTATTACGCAGAATTATGTGAATGAAGGGATTACAGAGCATTAACAGTCTTGATCCTTTCTTAATTAATTACTGGTCAGGTAGGAAGAAGTAATAGCATTAGTTTACTATACATTATCTTTAAGAAGATATGACACATACTGGAAGAATAATTTTTAAACTTCAAAAATGAAAGATTTTGGACAAGCCAACTATCAAAAGAAATGCAAGCAAAAGTGATAGCGCTGTGATATAGCTCAGCCTATCACTCTGCAAAGTTTCAGTCAAATGCAGTGGTGGGATTCAGCCAGCTCGTAGCAGTTTGGCAGAAACGGTAGCTAATTTTTTGTTGCCCAGGTCCAGAATGGACTTCCAGAAGTGGCATCCACACAGAGAACCGGTTGTTCACATATTTGAATCCCACCACTGGTCAAATGTATTGCTGCAGTCACTTCCTTGATTGGAGAAGTGATGCTAGAATAAACATCAGACTTAGGATAATAAACATCTCTCTTAGGAATTGATTCAAGAAATTGACTTTCCATGCACATACTTAGAAAAGACATAACTATGTATTCAGGCTTGAATCTTCTTGCATAAGCATTTACTAACAGAAACAAAGCTCCCTGAGTCAGGAACATAAAATTAGCAACAAGATTACAACATCTGGCAAACAACAACAACAAACAACATCTACTTTGCTATCACAGATACTATATACAGGAGATGCCTTCCTAGACAGACAGCCAAACCCATGATCAGTAAAAAGATCCATCTCCACATCAGTTAAGAGAAAAGACATAAAAAGATAGTATGAAAGGCTCTACTTTAATGCCCTAAGAATTATATTGATTGTAATGGAAAATAGGTTGGGTACTGAAATTATTTCTTTCTCCTTGACAAATCTTGTTAAGTAGGCTGTGTGATTTGTGCCTGAGAAAAGAACTGCTTTCCAGCTTGAGTCAGCTGTCCAGGAGCCCAACAATTATACTAAGCCACCACATCAATCCTGCAGGTGCTAATGTCAAGAGTTCAAAACATTTTTGTAATCTTTTGTGAATAATTCAGACAGTCAAAGCCATATCAGCATGTTCGTCCACCCAACTGTTTTTTT
>NW_015386788.1:0-3604 GCF_001527695.2 Protobothrops mucrosquamatus
TCCCTGTCAATTTGAGCATAGTTGCGCTCAGCAGCAGATAAGGTCCTAGAGTAGTAAGCCACAGGGACCTGAGTCCCATCAGCCGTCAAATGGCTAAGAACAGCGCCCACACCGTAGGGTGAGGCATCACAAGCCAGACACACTGGCAACTGCTCATTAAAATGAGCCAACACCGCATTGGATGTAAGCAAGGCTTTAATCTCATTGAAACTGGCCTCATGGACTTTGGTCCAGCGCCAACACGCATTCTTGTCAAGAAGTCTGTGCAAAGGTTCAGCAATAGCAGCTTTGTGAGGTAGAAAAGCATGATAGAAATTCAATAAACCCAAAAAGGCTTGCAATTCGCCCTTAGACTTGGGGCTTGGAGCCTTCTGAATAGCTTTGAGCTTAGCATCAGACGGGTGTATACCCTGCGCATCTATCTTGAAACCTAGGAACTCAGTGGATTGCACACCAATCTTACATTTGTCCTGTTTTAGTTTAAGACCTGCTCTCCGGAAACGAAGCAAAACAGCCTTTAAACGCTCAGCCAGCACTTGTGGAGAGTCTCCTGTGATGAGAACGTCATCAAAATAAGGACAGACACCAGGAATACCCCTCAGGGTGTTTTCCATTACACTCTGAAAAATGCCAGGAGCGACATTCACCCCAAACTGTAACCTCTTCACCCTGAAAGCCCCACGATGGGTGACAATAGTTTGAGCCTCAGCTGCAGCATCATCAACAGGCAGCTGTTGATATGCCTGAGCCAGATCAAGCTTAGCAAAAAAATTTCCCTCCTTGAGGGAAGCCAGAATGTGGCTCACTACAGGTACAGGATAAGCATGTTGCTGTAGGGCCTTGTTTAGTGTGCACTTGTAGTCAGCACAAATCCACATGTCCCCATTTGCCTTTAAAGGCGTTACAATGGGGGTTTCCCACGGGCTGGAATCTACAGGCTCTAGAATGCCTTGCTGGAGCAACTTGTCCAGTTCAGCGTCGATCTTACTCTTTAGAGCAAATGGTACCCTCCTAGGCTTAACCCTGATGGGCTGTACCGTTGGATCTAACTTAAGTGAAACAGGAGGTCCTGTGTAGGACCCAAGTTCAGAACTGAACACATCTGCAAACTCCTTGCATACGTCTGCAAGGGTCTGTGTTTGCAATTTATTTAGCCCTGTTACATGAATTCCCAAGGCCTCAAACCAATCGAGTCCAATGAGACTCGTTCGCTCACCCCCCACAACCAACACGTCTAGGGGGCCTGCAAAATTCTTGTACTGTACCTTAAGGGTGGCCTCCCCCTTAACGCACACTTGAGAATTTTGGAAATCCGTAAGGATTACATTAGAGGGCCTCAACGAAACTCTCTGGCCATTGCTGCTGCAGATTTTGTGAAATGTATTGAGGGAGATTATGGATAGGGCAGACCCCGTGTCAAGTTCCATCGACAATGGAACTCCCTGCAATTTCACTTTAAGTGTTAGTTTCTTTTTAAGGGGTTTGTGTGTGCCTATTCTTAAAATGTTCTGGCGTGTTGCACAGAACCCCACCCTGTTTGGCTGGGCACCCTGGTACCTTTCAGATTCAATTCTTCCTTCTGTTGTACCTTCTGTCGACCCAGGCAGACCGCAGCGATGTGGCCCTTCTTTCCACACGCTTGGCAGATGGAGGAACGGAACCGACATTCCGCTCGCTTGTGGCGTCCACCACATCCGAGGCAACGAAGCTCAGCTGGGCCCTTGTCCTGACGAACTTTGGACCTCCTCCCAGCTGCTTGGTAAAGCTTGTCCACCTCTTCTTCAGGATCTTCTTCCGAATCCTCGCGCACGTCTTCCTTGTGAATAGTGGCAGTCTCTGGAATGTTTTGCTTAGGCCGCATATTCTTGACCGCCCCACCTGCAGCTTCTTCAGCTGAAACCTCTCGCAGAGCATCTTGGAAGGAGACATCTTCCCTGGCGAACAGTCTCTGCTGTAATTCTGTGTTCCTCAGTCCGCACACAAAACGATCGCGCAGTCTTTCCTCTAAGTCCTTGAAGTCGCACGGTTTAGCTGCTCTTCTCAAGGCCGCAACGTATTCTTNGGTCCCGGGCAGCTTCTGCAAATGCCCGGGACTCTTGCAACGTCCCGAGCCTGCCTTTTGCAGGCTCAGGACACAACACCCCTTCCCCCTGGATGAAATAAGATTGCGCCCACATGGACGCCATCCTAGTGATGGTAATATAATTAATAATGAGTTAATGTCACACAGTGTATAAGGTGTGGGACTGTTCCTTTGAACCAGACCCAGTGGCCCCCAACCTTGTTTCCTTAAAGTCAACCAGCCTGTACCTTTAGATTAGCTATTGCTATGTACCTGTTCACCTTACGTAATCGGCTAGGTATTTGGGAGGGCCTCTTACCCTGAGCGACCTTCTCGGACCTGGGGAGTTTGTATTGTTTTCCCCGTTGCTTCTTGCACTTGGTGAAGTGCCCTGTGGATGACTGGTGACTTCAGTCTGACTTTCCTGCCCGTCTCCTGTATTCGAGCAGTCAGGGCCCTGTTGAACGCTAAACCTGGTTGACCTACCCTCTATGGAATTTTCTAACGCCTCTGAACTCATTCCCGTGTTTCCTGACGGAGTGCGGTTTTCCTGGCTCGTTTCTGTAGTGATAGGGTCTAGGGATGCCTCCCTGTTAGCCCTGATGCGTGAGGACATTCTTCTATGAGCCATTTCAGCAAGGGACGTGTTCCCTTTTTGTTTTGCCTGCTCTCTTGCATGTTGTGAGTTGTGAGTATGCTCCCAGGTATTCTCCGTGTCTGGAGTATTGCTTGTTAGGGGTGGACAATTAGTCTGCCACCGGTGGGACTCCCAGGCTGGAGAGTGTGTGGGGGTGTCTGTGTACCCCCTTTCCCAAGGATTGCTACCTGAAGCACCTGTGGAGCTTGGGTGTTGAGTACCTGATTCACTCCCCACAGCCATCGTTGGCTGTTGAGTTTGATTCCCAGAATGCATTTCCCATTCCTCCTCCCCCCCTAGAGGAGACTGAGAAGGAACCATAGGCGAGTCCCGCCTCACACGTAGTTGATCAATGTGGCGGCGAAGTACGCGGCCGTCTGTCAGGGACACTTCGTAGGACAGAGGCCCCGAGACCTTGCAGACCACAGCCGGGACCCAGAGGTGGCCAGGCCCGTAATTCCTGGCCCAGACATGATCACCTTCACGTAGGACCCGTGGTGGGTGTGGCTGAGACACCTGTGCAGCTACACGTTCCGGATGCAGCCTGTCCAATTTAGTCACGAGCCGACGACCCCAACGGAGTTCGGCCGGGCACTTACCCGTGGCAGTGCACGGAGTAGTACGATGTGCCAGAAGAAAGTCAGCCAACCTGTGATGCCAATTGCCATAAGTCAGCTTCTTGAGGGCGTCCTTGGTGACGCGGACTATCCGTTCAGCCAGACCGTTGGTGGAAGGATGGAAGGGAGCCGAAGCAGCGTGGCGGATCATGTTGGTCCGAAGAAATCCCTGAAACTCAGTAGAAGTAAATTGAGGACCGTTATCCGACACTAGAACATCTGGCAACCCGTGTGCAGCAAAAATGTTTCTCAACACTTGAATAGTCTTGGCGGCTGTGGTAGAAGACA
>NW_015386788.1:6030-15250 GCF_001527695.2 Protobothrops mucrosquamatus
ATCTTGGAAGGAGACATCTTCCCTGGCGAACAGTCTCTGCTGTAATTCTGTGTTCCTCAGTCCGCACACAAAACGATCGCGCAGTCTTTCCTCTAAGTCCTTGAAGTCGCACGGTTTAGCTGCTCTTCTCAAGGCCGCAACGTATTCTTTTGCTGATTCTCCAACTCGCTGATCTCTCTGTTGAAATGTGTGTCTCCAAATCATGACAGATTGCTTGGGCTGGAAGTGTTCCTTTAAAGTTTTCTTCAGGTCGGAGTATGATACCGTTTCCAGCGAGTCCGGGGCGATCAAGCTCTCGGCGATCTCAAAGGTGTCTTGCCCACAAACGCATAACAATGTGGCAGCCTTTAAGCCTTCCTCCCGAATCTGGTTTATGCGGAAATACGTCTCGACTCTTGCCACATAAGATTCCCACCTCTCGGGGTGAGAGACGTCGAATTCCGCTAAACGCCCAACTTTCGCCATGATCGAGGATCAGGTCGTCTTCTTCTTCAGCCGCACGCACCCTCCAGCGATTTCGTACTGGCAGGATAACGCTGACTTCCACGCCGTTTTCTCTTCCAGACTTCTTTGGGTGAGTCTTCAAGCTTTCCTAGCTGTATAGACTGAATCCCACCTTCGTCGCCAGTGTTAAGTCCGGAGAATAATGGCGCTTGAGACGAAGCATTTCTAACAAGTCTTTATTCTCTGCTTCCATAACACGAACAACCCGAGCAGAGGCACGCAGGCCTCTATTTATACCTTCTGATCCCCGGGCAAGTTCAACCAATCATAAGGCGGTCTTTTCCCGCCTTGCGCATGCACACAAGGTCGGCGCCTCTCAGTCTGGTCCCGGGCAGCTTCTGCAAATGCCCGGGACTCTTGCAACGTCCCGAGCCTGCCTTTTGCAGGCTCAGGACACAACAAAAATTATTTTAAAAAACTTTGTGTGTTGGCTTAAATATTACATGATAATGGTGATGATGATGATGATGATGATGATGATGATGACAATGATGATGTATACAGAGGGAACGTACAAGGGGTTCAGATGCTGTACCAGTTCTGGGAAGGCTTTTTGTTGTGTCTTTCCCCAAAAGTAATTTTTAAACCTAATCTATATTTACTTCATAGTACAATAATTCAGACCAAATAATGTGCTAAACTGATGTAGAGATCATCTATGCATTCCAGCCAAGCTGGATGGGCTTCATTTGCTTACTATGTCTTCCTTCAGCTAAAATAGCAATGGATGCAGCAAAGCATGAACTCCTACACATAAGCCTGATAATGCAATTAAGAAACCATCTGTTTTATTTTATTTGCAGTAACCTTAGGCAAAACCAAGTTTATACATTTAGAGCACCATTCCCCAAAATTGAGATCTGTGTTTTTAAAACGATTGTCCAATATTTCTCAAGAAATCTTATTTAAAATCTTCCTTCGCATGTAATCTTTTCAGTGCTTCAATATATATTTTGCAGGTCATGGCAGACAAACCTCATTGTCTTCTTTAATAAAGTGACTAAATTAGTGGATCAAGGAAATGTTGTGGATATACTTTAAGAATGCATTCAATGTGTTCCACACTCAACATGTAGTCCTCAATGAAATTATATCTATCTGGAGGGAAGCATGCAGTGGGGTACCTCAAGGTTGTGTCTTGGGCCCAGAGCTCTTCAATATCTTTATAAATGATCTAGATGAGAGGATTGAAGGGGCACTCATCAGATTTGCAGAAGAGACCAAGCAGCAGGGAATTGTTAACATTTGGGAAGATACACTCAAGATTCAGAAGGATCTTGATGGACTTGAACATTAAGGTCTATCCAGTAAGATGCAGTTCAGTGGTGAGAAAAGTAAGGTCCTGCACTCATACAGGAAAAACAAAATTCACAGGTACAGAAAAGGCAGTATCTGGCTCAACAGTAGTACCTCTGAGAGGGATCTAGGTGTCCTGATGGACTATCTTTTTATGTATGAGCCAGCAGTGTGGTGCATCTGCCAAAGAGCCAATGCAGTCCTAGGTTCCATCAACAGAGGGATAGCATCAAGATCCAGGGAACAGATAATACTGCTCTATACTGCCCTAGTAAGGCAACACTCGGAATACTGTGTCCCATTCTGGTCACCATAATACAAAAAGGATGCTGAAGCTCTATTAAGAGTGCAGAGAAGAATGGCAAAGATTATAAAAGGTCTGGAGGCTAAATTATATGATGAATGGCTAAGAGAACTAGGCATGTCTAGCCTAATGAAGATAAGGCTTAGAGGTGACATGATAGCCATCTTCCAATACTTGAAGATCCGTCACAGGGATGTATTTATTCTTCATAGCACCTAATGTCAGGATGAGAAGAGATGGGTGGAAGTTCATTAGAGGGAGATTCAACTTCTAATTAAAGAAAAATGTACTGATAGTGGTGGCATTATCAATGGCTTGCTTATAGGAGTTGTGGTGCTCCATTGCTGGAGCTTTTCAAGAAGAAATTGGACAACCTTTTGTTGGGATGATATAAGGATTCCTGTCTTGGGCAAGGGGCTGGACTAGAAGACCGCCAAGGTCTCTTCCAGCCCCATAATTCCAAGTCACTAAGCCATTCTATACAGATTATACCGTATCACCCTTCTAAAATAATACTTCACTATTCAAGCTTTAAATCTGTTCTTAACACCACAGTAATATGTTCCTCCGGGTGTTTTCTACTTTTAAAGGAATAGATTTAGATCACAAAGCCTGGGTTTTTAGAATCACATACTCTGTTCATAAGTCTGTATATCTACCTCAAATTTCAATTTAATTTCAACATGTATTCAATTATTGCCCAGTTTCTAAATCATAACATCAGAATAAATGCTTTCCCCCTTCTTACAGAGTGTATATTAAGTGGGAAAGGGGGCAAAATATAGAGCCATAGAGATATGGCATCGGACTTGGATATCCTGGATATCCATGGCATCGGACCTGGATATCTCCGAGACCGCCTTCTGCCTCAGATTACCTCCCATCGGCCGGTACGCTCCCACAGAGTGGGTCTCCTCAAGGTGCCGTCAGCCAGACAGTGCCGGCTGGCGACCCCCAGGGGGAGGGCCTTCTCGGTGGGAGCTCCCACCCTATGGAACGAACTACCCCCAGAGATCAGGGTGATCCCGGATCTCCCTTCCTTCCGCCGCNGGGTATTTTTAGTTGGGTTTTAAAACAATTTTTAAAATAACAAAGGCCAAATTAATATTTCCTTTTAATTACGTTTTAATGGTAGTATTTTTGTACTTTTGTATTTGTTTTTATTAGGCTGTTAGCCGCCCTGAGTCCGCAAGGAGAAGGGCGGGGTAAAAATATAATAAATAAATAAATAAATAAATAAATAAATATACAGTGAATTCAAAAAGTATTCAGACCCCCTTCACTTTTGTCAATTTTGATTCTACAGCTGTTGAAATTTTTTTTTCATTAACCTACCAGTACCCCATAATGACAAAATGAAAACAGAGGTTTAGAGATTTCTCTAAATTTATTAAAAAAGAAAAAACAAATGTCACATTGGCATAAGTATTCACATCCTTTGCAACAACACTTGAAATTTAGCTCTGGTGCCTCCCATTTCTCTTGATCATTGCTGATATGTTTCTATACCTTGATTGGAGTCCGCCTGTGGTAATTGATTGGACATGATTTGGAAAGACACACTCCTCTCTATAGAAGGCCTCACATCTGACAATGTACCAATCTTGGTTTCATCAGACCAGAGAATCTTGTTCGTCACAGTCTGAGAATCCTTCAGGTGCCTTTTTGCAAACCCCAAGTGGGCTTTCATGTCTTTTGCACTGAGGAGAGGCTTTCTTCTAGCCACTGTGACAAGAATCCCAGATCAGTGGAGGGCCGCAGTGATGGTTGTCCTTCTGGAATTCTATCCCATCTCCATACAGGATCTCCGGAGCTCAGTCAGAGTTCTTGGTCATCTCTCCTCCCCCAATTGCTCAGTTTGACTAGGCAACCAGCTCTTGGAAGAGTCCTAGTTGTGAAAAACATCTTCCATTTGAGAATTATGGAGGCCATTGTGCTCTTAGGAACTTACAGTGCAGCAGAAATTTTATTTAGCCTTCCCCAGATCTGTGCCTTGCAATAATCCTATCTCTGAGCTCATGGCTTTTGCTCAACTACAGTATACATTGTCAGGTGTGAGGCTTTCTATAGAGAGGTGTGTGCCTTTCCAAATCATGTCCAATCAATTTAATTTACCGCAGGTGGACTCTAATCAAGATATAGAAACATCAGCAATGATCCAGAGAAATGGGAGGTACCAGAGCTAAATTTCAAGTGTTATTGCAAAGGATGTGAATACTTATGCTAATGTGATATTTCAGTTTTTTCTTTTTTAATAAATTTACAGAAATCTCTAAACTCCTGTTTTCACTTTATCATTATGTGGTACTGAGTGTAGATTAATGAAAAAAAAATGAATTTCAATAATTGTAGAATTAGGCTGCAACACAACAAAATTGACAAAAGTGAAGGGGATCTGAATACTTTCAAAATGTAGATGCTATAAATCAATACATACATTTTTAAAAATTGCAACATGTATATTTTCCAGAAAGCTTGAGTGCAGCTTTCTCCAACAACTGGAATTGTGTGAATTGCTGTGCATCTGGTGGGAAAAGCTGCTTTCATGAAATCCTTGTTTAGTTTTTAATCTAGCGCAAAACAATGCAATGTTGCCTAAAATCCAAAGCACATTCTCTGTGTGGGTGTATCATCATAATGTTAGCAGGAAAAGATAAAGCACAGAATCAGATATATTACAAAATGCCAGAGAGTGGAAAAAACCAACTCTTTTAGCTCATGATTGATTGATTAATTGATTGATTGGTTGGTTGGTTGGTTGGTTGGTTGGTTGGTTGGTTGATTATAGTAAATCAAAAAAACCTGGTCAACCAATATCCCTTAACTTTTCAGCCAAAATTCTGAACTATTATGTCATTTTAAATCTGAAATGAAATATATTTAGAGTATAGGTTTTGGTTATTGGAAATTTAAACAGTTGAGCTGGGCAGTTAGGGTTTGAATGTCAGAGTAAACTTAATTAAAATGCAGTACATTACCAGGGTAAAATGACAGAACATGGACTCTTGTTACACATGTTTTTTAGCCATAAGGATTTTATTGTTCAGACTGAACATTAGAAATCTGAGCAGCAGCTTCTCAGTTCTTTTCAGGTAATCCAAAGAGACTTCTCTAGATTTTCTGCAGGTGTTTCCTTCTTACCATTTGATAAGTTCATTGTTTGAAGTTTTCTTAGCTTTGGAATCTCATAGCAACGTGAAACTTTATTTTATTGTTATCAGACCACCTATGCAAATAACTACTCTGGCAATCAGTAAAGGTCAATAAAAGAAACTGGCTGGCTATCAATTAATTTGCATACAAGTTATAGAAGTAAGTGAATGGTCTTCAAAATTTAATGTAAATGTAAAATTGAATCTGCTGTGTAGTGGAAACTTACTGAGTGGAGAAACAAGCCTGTCAAAGAAACTACAATGGGGAACCAGGAAATGGTACCATAAAAGGAGGATGTAAGATAGACATGTAGGCAAAAATTAGCCGAGTCTTCAGAGTGGGAAAAGAAAGAATACAAGTTGTAAAAACAGCTACAACAGGAAAATTAGCTGAATGGGATAACAGGAAAGTCAAAGCTAAAACTGAAAACTAAGAAAGAAGAACATTGTTATAAGGAGCCATAAAACAGGGACCCAGAACTCAAAACAAGCAATTGAATATGTGTAATATTTTATATTATTAATGTACATGTGAAGTATGATTAAGTATGTTTAAGGTAGCAGGAAATATGTAGCAAGCAGTCGGAAAGAGTGTAACCTTATAGTACCTCAGCCAATGAGGAACGAGGAGGGATGTGGTGGCCAGGGACAGGTTTGTATAAAGAAAGAAATATTTTGGGTTGGAACTTTGAAGAGAACCAAGCTTTGATAGCTTCTCTCCCCATTTATTGCAATAAATGAAACAAAAGGCATTTACTGTGTCTTGGCTGGTTATTGGTCAGGCGTGCTTCCCTTTGGTCCACAAAGGAAAGTAGCCAGGAGCACATAACACAAGGAAATGCCATCAATCTTGAAAGCTGATAAATTACTGCTTGTTTCTTTGAAAACAGCTTTGAGTGGGCAACAGTTTTTCCTCTGAAGTTCAGAGCCACATACTCCTTTTGTATGTTTATTGTAAATTCTTAGAGGGAAGGCTATTGCCCACTGTCATGTCTCCAAAGCAAAGAGCAAAATCTCAAAGGTGATTTTCCAAAAGGCAATAGGACTTTCTTGGCTTTTTCTTTGAAAATGTTTTGTTTCTCATTCAAGGAGTTTCTTCAGTTCTAACAGTTAGAACTGAAGAAGCATCTTGGATGAGAAGCAAAAATTTTTCAAAGAAAAAACCAAGAAAGTCCAGTTGCCTTTTGGAAAAGCACCTTTGGAACAATCATGACCTGAATGATTGAGAATCTCCATAGACAAAGAGCAAAATGATCAAAATTCTGTGTCTCTTAATGTTTATTAACATGCCAATAAAGTGATTCTCTGCTGTACGTCTGCTTTGAGGTCACTTCCTGTCTCAGTGAAGCTCAGAAAGGGGAGGGATTTAATTCAAAATCCCAGATGACTCTCAAAATAGAGAGGAAAGATGCTGCTGCTAGTGGTGCGGTCTGTTACAAGCTGGGTGAAGAAGGTCATTTTGAGACTCTAGAAAGACCAGAGAGAAGAGCAACACAAATGATTAGGGGCTGGAGTCTAAAACATATGGTGAACAGTTATGGGAACTGGTATGTCTAGTATAATGAAGGGAAGGACTAGGTTAATATGACAGCAATGTTCCAATATTTTGCGGGCTGTCATAGAAAAGGGGGTTGACCAAGGTATCTGAGGGGAGGACAAGAAGAAGCAGATGGATACTTATCAAGGAAAAATCCAACCTAGAACCAAGGAGAAATTTCCTGAGGGTGAGAATAATTAATCATTGGAATGACTTTCCTATAAAAGTTGTGGAAGTTTTTAAGAAAAGATTGGACAGCAATCTCTCCAGAATGGTATAGAGCAGAGCTTTTCAACCGGTGGTATGGGTACCACCTGTCACCACATGGCAGGTGGTACGTGACCATCCTAGAGAAGTATAGTGGGGGAGGGGAATGAGCCAAAGCAACCCAAACCCGAGGGGGAGGCAGCTGCAGCTGCAGGACTGTCTGGGCTCGGCAGAAGCCCCAGGAGCCAGCAGGCCTACAGCTGATTGGCTCCAGATGATTGGTGCTTCTGGAAGCAATGAGGAACTGGAGGTGAACTGAAGAAAAAGGGTGGGGGAGGAGAGGAGAGGCTATAAAAGAAGGTGGTTTGGGTGGGAGCGGGGGGGGGGGGGGGGGAAGAAACAGGGAAAGAGAAGAAGAGCTCAGCAGGCAGGGAGGAAACAGGGACAGGGAAGAAGCAGCAACTATTGCTGGAAGAAAAGGTCCCCTGGTTCGTTTTCTCTAGCCAGGAGAATGCAATCAGCACTGATGAAATGAAAAGCGGGCAGACGAGCATGTCGGAAAGGAGGTGGATTTATTTAGTTCTGGATCAGCTGGCAGCTTGATTGGGTTACCATAAGGATTTTTGTACAGTTTTTACAGTGTTTTGTAATTCAGAAGCTTGGTTTGTGTGCTTTAGTTATTGGAATATTTTAGTCTGTATTTTAGGCTAGCAATGAGTCCAAAGTGTTTAATTCCTTTAAACAAATGTAATTAGTTTTACCCCCTTATCTTGAGTCTGTCTATGTCCTTTAGAAAGTTTTCTTTGAAGGTAAACAGGCTTAATTTAAGGCTAAAGCTTTTCGCAATTGCCGGAGCCTTTCAGTCTCGGGATGCAACATTGTGATACATGACACACCTGAGGCAGCTTAAAGAAAAAAAACCTGGAGTTTATGTGTTTCTTATTTTGTGAGCCTTTCTTGCTTTGCACTTGATTCCTGTGTCTTTAAGGGCACAGGGAAGGGATTTGGGGGAAGGGTGCATTCTTACTACACTGTGGAAAGAGCTCAAAAGGGAGAGAGGAAGAAGGGCCGACCAGCTAGCTCAGGGGTCTACAAATTTAGCAACTTTAAGACCTGTGGACTTCAACTCCCAGAATTCCTCAACCAGCCATGATGGCTTAGAAATTCTGGGAGTTGAAGTCCACAAGTCTTAAAAGTGCCAAGTTTGAAGACCCCTGAGCTAGCTGGTAGTGATGCATATTAATAAACATGGATAAATTCATCATACATTTGTCAGTGCAAAGGGAAAGTGATTCAGCAAAGGAACAGCTGCCCAAAAAAAATAAAACTGGCACTTTTTTCCTTTTTTTCTACAGTTTGTAATATTTTATTAGATTATAGAATAAAATACAAAAATACAAAAGCAAATAGTAGGACACAGTGGGGAGGAAAAAGTGAGGGAAAATGAGGGGAAGAAGGGAAAAAGAACAGACTTCCTCTGTTGTAGTAGAAGGAAGCATTAACATTGAACCTCAATTTTTTACTTTTCCATAATATTATAAACTTGCCATTTCTATAACAACCCAAATCCCCCCCTTTTTTTAGTTTTCCAGTTTTTGACACCTTGCTAAGCACTGGTGGTACTCAAATATTGTCATGTCCTAAAAGTGGTACAATCTGTGAAAAGTTTGAAAAGCCCTGGTATAGAGTCTCCTGCCTGAGCTGGGGATTAGACTACAAGACCTCGAAGGTCTCTTCCAACTCTATTATTATGTGTTTTGTAAACTATACTTCTGAGAAGGCATAGTTAATGTTTTTAATTAATGGCTATTGAACAGCCCAAGATTAATCATTTAGTAAAAGAAACACATGCTTAGGGCATCAAGGGAAGGAGGGAGGCCACAGAGTCTTTTCCTCCAGATATCATGTCCTTAATACCTTCACTGCATCACTCAACTGTCAATTAGCAAAATATTGGAAACATCAAGGAGAAAGTGTGTGTGTGTGTGTGAAAGTCACTGTCCTGGGCAAAACTGAGAGCAACAGCGGGTGGTCTCCCTTGGCCATGGAGTCATTTTCTGGCGGCCTCAGCGGTCTTCCTGTGGCCCTTTCAGACCTGTGGGCCTCTCTGGTGGCCTTGGCGGCCCTCTTGGACCTGTGGGCCTTCCTGGCAGCCTTGGCGGCCCTTCAAGAACTGGGCCAGCGGACCCCCCAATGGCCCCTTGGCAATCCACTCTGGCC
>NW_015386788.1:18685-20182 GCF_001527695.2 Protobothrops mucrosquamatus
AAAAAAAAAAAACAACCAGGAAAATATTATTAATGTGGCATCCAGAGATGAGCTGCTGAGAGAATGCCTGAGGCAGCAGCAGCAGACATGGGAGGAAGATCAAGCAGAGGAAGTGCTGTGGCAAGACAGCACTCTGCATGGGATGGACCATCGGCAGATAGCTTAGGTCAGTGGTGGCGAACCTATGGCACAGGTGCCAGAGGCGGCACTCAGAGCCCTCTCTGTGGGCACGCGTGCCATTGCCCCAGTCCTAGGCCTTCAGCTGGGTTTTATAAAACCTTTTTGCTTTAGGCCTCTGCCGCCGTGTGCAAAAAAAAAAGGTTCAATCAATCAGTCAATTTCAACTTCTTGTGGGAAAAAAAAGATCTTGCAAAGTTGGAATTGATTGATTGAACTTTTTAGTCCCACCCAGTCTGCCGTTACCACTGCAGCCACGCCCACCCAATGGGCCACGCCCACCCAATGGGCCACACCCACCCAGCACCCGACGATGCATAAGTGGGTTTTGGGTTGCAGTTTGGGCACTCGGTCTCTAAAAGGTTCGCCATCGCTGGCTTAAGTGGCTGACATTGGGAAATCCTACCAGGGCTGGACTATAAGGCAGCACTGAGGCACTCATCATAGCAGCACAGGAACAGGCACTAAACACCTCTAACTGGGTTCTGGCTGCCCAATCTCCAATCTGGTGTGCATCCCAAGAAGGAGCCTGGTTCTATAAAGATGGCATACTAACTTTGAGCATCAAGTCTATGTTGGCGCTGCATTGAATATCAAAATGGTTGAAGCTGAGATAAACTCTGACTTGCATGAACAACAGATGCTACTGTTGAGAATCAATTTTACTCTTTAGCTACAAAGCTTCCTACAACATGAAGGAAATATATTGTTCCATTTTAGAATGTAATTCACAGGAATTGTCCCTAGGAACTCATCCTCCCTTTATTTTCTTTCAATCAGGAGGGTAGTCTAGCATATGCTGAAAATTCTCCTATGACATTGTGAACACCAGTCGGCTTTAATATAGCTACTTTATTGCTGTCTTAACAAATTCAAGCAGTTTCTGATCAAATGATGACAGCAAGCTAATTAAGATCTGCTACAAACTCAGGAGGATGAAAGCAAACACTTCTGACTCAGCTGGGTGCTGCCTCACTTTCTGACTATTCAAATCACTGCCTCTCATTTTCCACCTCCCCACCGGCTCCTGCAGTTACAAACACATGTAGAGGTCACAGAACACTTTCTACACCTAAACATACTTTTCAGTAAGCCAGAGTAAACAGATAGGTATGGTGTGCTTGTCTTTGGAGAATGTCCAGACTCCACTGCCAAGAAAACCTCTTACTGGAAACCACCCGATGAATTATATTTCCTGATTAACTCTTTACTGAGGGGCAGCTGTAAATGTAACTTATAAAATGCTTCTTATTTGTACCTTTCGCCTGGCAATAACTGCAACCCATTTGACTTCCAATGTGCACTCTAATTAAATGAATA
>NW_015386788.1:20563-25211 GCF_001527695.2 Protobothrops mucrosquamatus
CCACTACAAAATGCCTGCTTTTGTAACTTGGGCATAATGCTACTGAGAACTGTAGCATGTAAGACAATATATGCTTAAGATGCAAAAGGCATCTTTAGACACTCTTTGGTAATTAGCCCTGTTTTTTCGGTGTGGGGGCAGGCAGGGATTTTCATGTGAGGGTTTACTTGGGGAAAATTCAAGACCTCACTATGCTATTCAAAGAGACTTTGGGTACTTACCCATTTCATTTATTGAATAGTTTCTATTAAGTTTAAATTTCTAGTTTAATAATTTTATGTTCTATATCCCAGAATCATTGGCAATATATAACAATATATATAACTTGTTTTATTTTTATTTATTTATTAAACCAATTTATATAGCCTTCCATCTCATAAACAAGCTACTCTGAGTGATGTACAACAATTTGCAATACTGTAGAAGTTCATAAATCAATAGTTAATACTCGTAGTTGTCTCTGATAAACCCTCTGTAGCATTTTCTGTTCAGAATAACAGAGTTAGAAGGAACCTTGAAGGTGTCTAGTCCAATCCCCTGTTCATGGACCCTATACCATTTCAAACAAGTGGCTATCCAATCCCTGAAAGCCTCCAGTGATGGAGCATCCAAATTTCTGAAGGAAAACCATTCCGCTGGTTAATTAATAAGTTCTAGGTTGCTTTTCTTTTTGATTAGTTTCCGTACATTGTCTCTTGTCTTGCTTTCTGGTGCTTTGGAAAATAGGTTGACCCTTACGGCAGCCCTTCAAATATTGGAACACTGCTATCATCTCTCCCCTAATCCTTCTCTTCAGTAGACTAGACATAGCCAATTCCTGCAACTGTTCTTCATATGTTTTAACTTCCCACCCTCTAATCATCTTAGTTGCTCTTCTCTGTACTCTTTCCAAAGTCTCAACATCTTTTTTACATTGTGGTGACCAAAACTGGATGCAGTATTCCAAGTGTGGTCTTACTAAGGCTTTGTAAAGCAGTATTACTAATACTTCACATGATTTTTATTCTATCCCTCTATTAATACAACCTAGGATTGCACTGAGTTTTTTTGCCTGTGGCTGCACACTGTTGGCTCATATTTAAGTGACTGTCCACTTGGACTCCAAATCTTTTTCACAATTAATGGTATTAAGCTAACTTTCACACAATCTGTACCCATGTAGTTGATTTTTCTTGTCTAAGTTTAAAACCTTACCTTTATCTATGCTGAATTTCATTTTGTTAGATAGGGCCCAATGTTCAAATCTGTTGAGATCCTTTTGGATCTTGAGCATATCTTCTGGAATCTTGACTATTTGATGAGTTTCCTTTCTATTCTCTCATCTAGATAGTTTATAAAGATATTGGGTCGAAAATGGAACATTTTGGTACCCCACTGCTTATTTTCCTCCATATGGATTTAGTTCCACTGAGGATTACACATTGAGTACAGTTTATCAGCCAGTTGTAAACCCAACTTTGTTCTTTGTGCAACTATGCTGAGGTTTTTTTTGGTTTTCTTGTTTTTTTTCCAGTGGTATTGAGCTAGACTGGGCTTTTATAATAACATTTTTCAGAGTTTCCCAAGCTTTTTGACTTGATTTCCCCTTTAAGATTTTCCTCCATGGGATCCTTCCCAAACTCCCTTTGACTTTGTTAAAATCTTCTTTTGTAAAGTCTAAGACAGTGGTTGTGAACCTATGGCACGGTGCCAGAGACGGCACTCAGAGCCCTCTCTGTGGGCACGCGTGCTATCGCCCCAGCCCTAGGCCTTCAGTTGGGTTTTATAAAACCTTTTCGCTTTAGGCCTCTGCCGCCATGTGCAAAAAAGAAAAAAAAGTTCAATCAGTCAATTTCAACTTCTCGCAGGAAAAAAAGATCTTGCAAAGTTGGAATTGATTGATTGAACTTTTTAGTCCCACCCAGTCTGCCGTTATCACCGCAGCCACGCCCACCCAATTGGCCATGCCCACCCAATTGGTCACACCCAGCCAATGGGCCACACCCACGCGGCACTTGACGATGCATAAGTGGGTTTGGGGTTGCAGTTTGGGCACTCAGTCTCTTAAAGGTTCGCCATCACTGGTCTAAGACATTGTTTTGATTATGTTCTGTTGCTTGAATCTGTTTTATATTGAATTCAAATATGAAATGGTTACTCTCCCCCAAAGTTCCTGTAATTTGCTTCACACTTCACTCAGTCAAAACCACATAAACCATATTACAATTGAACACAATGACTGAAGCGATTGAACACGATGCATGTGAATGTGCATATCAGAACCTGAAAGCTCTCCTTATTTAATACTAACAAATTTAGGAAGAACTAATTGGAAGTAGAGAAGCAACCTGCAAAGATGTTTAATCCACCTGTTATTTCTCCACTTCAAACATACTTCATTTCCTTTCATGGAATTCCAAGTGGGCATTTACTAACAATGCCTGGATATATAGAGGGCACTTGAGAGGCATGTGGATCAAATATGGTTCCACCCCAAAGGGATGTTGCTGTAAAAAAAATTAAAATGACTTCTGGCTTTTCTGCATGGAAGACACAGTGATCTTTGGGCAGTGAAAGAGATATGATTTGATTTACATTTGTATCGAACCTTCATTACAGAAATTTTGTATTTTATCCATTTTTAAAAAATATTTTTTAAATTTTTTGATGAAAATCTGTCTTTTTTTTTTTTTTTTTGCTGGTGTTGTCCCCAATTCGGGTCTGAGCCTGGTGCTGAGGAGACGAAGAACACCAGACACGAGGTGCAGGTTTTGTTATCTTTTATTGAAGCGCTCCAAGAAAAGGGATCCTGGCCAAGTGCCAAGGAACCTCGAACCACAGAATTAATAAAGTTTTATACATTTTCTCTGAAGTAGAAGGCGGGATAAGGTGGGATATACAGTATAAGAAATATCATATAATAATAATCTAACCGTTATTCTATTGGTCTCTAGCATTCCCTCTTCCTAAACCTTGGCTAATGAATGCTTCAGGAGTTATCTAATACACATACTATTTGCTCCAGGCCATCCTAGCTTCTAGCTGAGCTTGCAAGATGCCTAAGTCTTTTGTTACAGTACTTTTATCAGCTTTTTGACCACACAGAATTGTTACAAGCTTTCCACGTGCACATTCCCTGTGAATAAGCATTCTTTGTTGTTGCCAGACAAACTCTCCAATTATAGGCTTCCTTTCAAGTGTATGCCATAATCTTGCTTTGTTTTGACAGACAGCCCATCACTGGGAAAGCTCATTGTTTTTTTATGCTAATCTGCTAGGTGCTTTTCTTGTCTGAAAGGAGCTGTTTAAGTTCCACCTATAAAAGTTTAACTATTTAAATATTTTGGAATATACCAAAATATAATCAAAACGAAAGCAATATATCAAGATAAAGTTTATTGGGAAATTTGGGGAAACATAATACTTTTTAACTTTAATAAGTCCAACTTGAAAATTTGGATAAAAAGCTTTAAAAACTTTTAAATCAATTCAAAGATGGTAACCAGATGCAAGTAAACGGCAGTACAACAAGATTTACAATTTGACAGTTTGGAATGTAATTTGCTGTTGTCAGACCTAAAAAGACCTAAAAGATGAACTGGGCTTGGAAAATGCAATTTGGTTGGAGGACTCTGAGAAAGGTTTGAATTTGGAAGAAAGTCGATAGATTATATGACCAGTGATGAACTTGACTTTTTCAAGAAGATTGAGGGATATTGGGGAATGGGTTTATTATACCCAGTTGGAAAACAAGTGTTAAAAGATATTATGTTATAACTTACACTATATCTACAAATAGAAGACAAATTTTAAGCACTTTGGAAAGCTAATTGGAAGAGCAGGATCTGTGTTGGTTGTGTGTGTGTTCAAGTGGTATTGTAAAGAGTGAGGGTTGTGATTTTAGACAGGTCCTCCTATCTTTTCCTCCAGAATATGATCCTCAATGGCTAGTTCCTTGATAGGTCTTAATAAGCAGAAATCTAGGAAGGGTTTTGTTAGTTTTGTTTGTTTAACAATAATGACGGACTTTATCTTCTTGCAGGAGTGAAGTGGCTCACATGGTTAGAACGTTGGGTTGTAGATTAGCAAGCATGTGTTTGAGATTCGAATGCTGGCATGAGTGGGGTGAGCTGCCATCCATTGCTCCAGCTCCTGCCAGGGACATGAAAGGAGCCCCCAACTGGGCATCCCCCAGGCAACGGTGATGTCACCACCTAATCATTTCTACCCAAAAGCACCTCTGTACTTCTGTCATGAGTGCGATGCGATCTTCTCTTTGAGGCAAACCACACTAGATGTATAAAATCCATGGTCTGGCTGCCTAAGACATTGATTTAATGAATATATAAAGAAGTGTTTCTTTTTAGTTGAGGGCATGCATGTGTGTGTGTGTGTGTGTTTGTGAGAGAGACACAAGAAAAAAAATAGCCATTTCCAGAATTTTTGACACACCAAAAAGTTCACCACCATTGGTTCCGTCCCAGGCGACTGATGGACCCAGAGAGGTTCCTGACGGAGCTTGGGCCTTATCCGGGGGATCTGGTCCATGACTCGGCGGAAAATCAGGCGGCGGCTTGGGAGACAACTGCCGCCGCTGCATTGGACCGAGTCGTGCCTTTGCGGCCTCTGACCCGGCCTAGATCTCGTCTGGCTCCCTGGTTTACCGGGG
>NW_015386788.1:26720-41703 GCF_001527695.2 Protobothrops mucrosquamatus
TCTTTCAGCAAGCGGACCTGACCTAGGGTGGATTTTATACTGGGTTTTTTAGGAATTTGGAAGACGCAACTTTAAATTTGGTTTAATTCGGTTTTAAGGGGGGGATTGTATATATGTTTTGGTTTTAAGTATGTTGTGCGCCGCCCTGAGTCCCGTCGGGAGAAGGGCGGCATATAAATTAAATTAAATAAATAAATAATAAATAAATTGTCTAACCACGAAGGGGTGCTCTAGGTGTCCACCTTTCACCAGAAAGTCCCCTTAACATGGCCTTCGCAGTAGCAGCTTCTTCACTTTGGAGCAGCCTGATCCCCAAGTTATTATCATTATTTTCTCTGTTGCCTTGCAAGTAAACTGAGTGCTTCAGTATGGAGATACATTCCTTGTGTGTCTAATCACACTTAGCCAAATAAAGTATTCAATTCAATTCATTTCAATTCAACTCAAATGCCTATCATTCAGGAGGAAAGGGAAAACTGTCCTTTCTTTTAGGCCTTCTGGAATGAGAGACCCCTCATTAGACGGGAATAATTTGCATGGATTTGAAAGGATTGATAAAGAAATACATAAATAAATGCAATTTCTAATACTGTTTGCATTAACCGCCCCAAGCACTGGAGAATTTTAATAGCAGGAGTCATGCATGAGTTTTTAATGCTACTTCATGGCACACGGGAACAATATTTCTTTCTCAGAAATGGACCCCAGCTTTAAATTGGCTGTGCCATTGCGGATTCCTATCCTACCTCTATTGCCTCTCTGCCCAATATTTTGCCATCACTTGACTTTCCTACACATGGGCAACAGCCAATTCTGACAATCATTTGATCTGTGCACTCTGATATAATAGTGCAAGTGTAATCGTTATTATCATTTATTATGTCTGTGTGGGGATACATTCCTGCAAAAACTATTGATTACTCCATATTCGGCATAGTTTGTAGTAGTAATCAGGTAGCTCTGAGAAGCCAATTCATTTACATTGCAGACAGTTTATGTGAAACTGCACACTTGTCAGATTACAAGGAGAAAACCTCCAAAGGCTTTACTTTCAAATTGCTCTGTTTAAAGGCAAACAGAGCGAGAGCCAATAAAATGTGATTCAAGATATAAGGCATTTGTTAGCAATGATTAACATGAGATTGATTTACACAGCCTTAATCTCACATTCACACAAGATAATGTGCTCATTAATCTGCTGTCTAAAAATGTTTTTCTTTTCTCCATTGCTTTGCTTTGCTTTTGCTTTTGTAATGAATATGCCTGTGGTGTTACGATGGAGACAGTCTGGCAACAAAACCTCCCATTTCTTTCCCTGCAAGTTCTGTAAAAGCTTTCAACTGTTGACATTCCAGTATTGCAAATAGCAACACAATACATGAGGAGAACCTCATGGCCCTTACTTGGGGCTCATCAACTAAACCAATTTTTTAGAACCAAAGGCTGCCTCTGGAAAATGCTGGATCAAGTAGGTAGGTACTGCTTTAACACCAGTTATGGATTACTGCCTTGTTGTGGCGAAGGGGCTTGCATAACTCAATGAAGCTATGAGCTATGCCGTGCAGGGCCACCCAAGATGGACAGGTCATAGTAGAGAGTTCTGACAAAATGTGATCCACTGGAGAAGGAAATGGCAAACCACTCCAGTATCTTTGCCATGAAAACCCTATGGACAGTACTAAAAGGCAAAAAGATGTGACGCTGGAAGATGAGCCCCTCAGGTCGGAAGGTGTCCAATAAGATTGCCGGGAGAAATATCAACAACCTAAGATATGCAGATGATACCACTCTAATGGCAGAAAGTGAAGAGGAACTAAAGAGCCTCTTGATGCGGGTGAAGAAGGAGAGTGCAAAAGTTGGCTTGAAATTCAATATTAAGCAAACCAAAATCATGGCATCCGGCCCTCTCAATTCCTGGCAAATAGATGGGTAAGAAATGGAGGTAGTGACAGATTTTATTTTCCTGGGCTCCAAGATCACCTCAGATGGGGACTGCAGCCAAGAAATTAAAAGACGCTTGCTCCTGGGGAGGAAAGCTATGGCAAATCTAGACAGCATACTAAAAAGCAGAGACATCACCCTGCCAACAAAAGTGCGTATAGTCAAGGCCATGGTTTTCCCAGTTGCAATGTATGGATGTGAAAGTTGGACCATAAGAAAGGCTGAGTGACAAAGAATTGAGGCCTTTGAACTATGGTGCTGGAGAAGACTCCTGCAAGTCCCTTGGACTGTAAGGCGTTCAAACCAGTCTGTCCTAGAAGAGATCAACCGCGACTGCTCTTTACAAGGCCAGATCCTGAAGTTGAAACTCAAGTACTTTGGCCACCTAATGAGAAAGAAGGACTCACTGGAGAAGGGCTTAATGCTGGGAAAGATTGAGGGCAATAGAAGAAGGGGACGACAGAGAATGAGGTGGCTGGATGGAGTCACTGAAGCAGTAGGCGTGAACTTAAATGGACTCCAGAAGATGGTAGAGGACAGGAAGACCTGGAAGAACGTTGTCCATGGGGTCGCGATGGGTCGGACACGACTTCGCAATTAACAACAACAACAACAAGCCAGTTTGGTGTGGTGATTAATGTGCCGGCCTGGAAATCAGGAGACTATGAGTTCTAGCACTGCTTTAGGCCAGAAAAGCAGCTGGGTGACTTTGGGCCAGTCCCTTTCTCAGCCCAACTGACCTCACAGAGTGAGTTTTGTGGAAAAAATAGGAGGTAGGAACCTTTTATAAGCTGCTGGCTTGAGCTGTACAAAACAAAGGCAGGATATAAATTTAATATTGGTGAACCTGATTTAAGACTCTCTGTGGAAGAGTAAACTGAAAACCTAAGCAAGCCCTCTTTGTGCAGCAGCCCAGGTGCAGAAAACCACAAACCAGTTTCCCGAAACAGTGTAGGTTAAGTGAGATAGAAATAGTTGCAAACTTAAAGTAAAAGGGAAAATAATATAGATTTTGAAGGCCAAATATGGATCTAGGCCAGTGGTGGTGAACCTATGGCACGCGTGCCAGAGGCGGCGGCACTCGGAGCCCTCTCTGTGGGCATGTGCGCCATGCCCCGGAGATGACAACTGTCCCTCTTCAATCAGCCGCCCGCTAATTCGCTGAGGTCCCATGTGGCTGGATGCATCCCAGCACGGCTGGTTTCCCTCCCCTGTCCCATCCCTCCTGGCCTCACATGCTTTCCTTTTCCCGGGCACAACTCACTGCATCGCCTCCTCAGCTGTCGGCCGTCTGTCCAGCTCAGAGGTGGCTTCTCTGAACTTCTGGTGGTGGGCTGCAGAGCCCCAGAGTGTGCCGGTCGAGGGGCCGACAGGCTGTGGATGCTGACAGACACTGTTGGCCCCCATGTGCTCGCTGGCCTCTGTGTGCGGGGCCCGATGGTGTCAGGCAGCTGCTGCCCCGGCCCCTGCCTCACCTTGCCCTGCGACAATGGCACCCCAGCCCTGCCTTGCCTTGCCTCGCCTCACCCCGCAGGACGAGCCTCCTGCCCATCGCCCCACCTGCCAGAGATCCCCCTGGATCTCCCTGAACCCTGCCCGGCTCCCACATGAGTAACATTGCCCAGCCTCCCCATGAGTAACCCTGCCTGGCCTCCCACATGAGTAACCCTGCCCGGCCTCCCCATGAGTAACATTGATGTGACCACACCCAGCTTGGCCACACCCACCCAGTCTGCCATGACCGCCACTGCCTCGCCCACTCAGTGGGCCACGCCCACCTGGCACCCGGTGATAAATAAGTGGGTTTTGCGTTGCAGTTTGGGCACTCAGTCTCTAAAAGGTTTGCCATCACTGATCTAGGCTCATACCTCAGCATGCATATTTTCCCAATGAAACAGACCAAGATAGGAGGACCATTTTATTACAATTTATTCAGAATGTTCTGATTAAAAATGATTCCTCTCATTCAGAGAGGGATCCTTACATTTCATTCTCTTTTGTAGTTAATACATGAAAGAAAAATACAAAAAAGTTGATTAGACAGGACAAAAACAATTTCCCCTTTTCATAAGAAATCAGTTACCTGCAGTTAAATATGTTAAGACGTTAATGAGGAAAAAAGTCATAATGTTGTTTGGAGTTCACAGCAGCACAACCCAGGTATTAATTAGCACTAACACGCTCTCTCTCAACAGAAGACAAACTATAGACATCCTATTAAAAGAAATACAGTCAAAGCCTATCCTGCCCTGTCAAATGAAGACAGTTTCTATATTACACTTTAGGAATATTAAAAATTATCAATTACAGTAGTGGCCAAAACTGTGGAAACCTTTTGGGAAAAGTGTATTTTTGAGGTTTGATGGCTAATAACACCACTTTTTTGGAGTAGTACCATAAAATTATATATCAATGGAAAGATAATTTAATCAAGAATATAATGCAACATAGTTTGTTCAGTTTTCTGTACTGCATTCTATAAAATGTTATAGCCAAATAACCAGAAAAAGGAAGCACAACTTGTTTAGGTTGATATCAGGTAGCTTTCCTTCATCTGATTGTAGCCAATGAGCATGAGTGTTTAGAGAGCCAATCAGGTGTCATCTTGTTTTGGCTATGAGCCAATCAGATCACAGTAGTATTCAGTTATTGATGTCATGTATTGAAGCTGAGAGGAGGACATTTGTCAGTGTGTTATGTGATCGCTATCAAGTTGGTTGGGTTTTTTGTGTTCTTTCATTTAGTAAGCTTGTAAAACTTAATAAAATTAAAATAATGGTGCAAAGAGTTGACTGGTTGCCCAGAAAGCGATGTAAAATTATTACTTACTTAAATATATTTTTATTCTATTGCATAAACATTTTCTATTTCTCACCCTAGTATATCCACCTTAATGATCGAGTCTCCTTTGTTAGCTCAAGTCCATCATCTATATTATCTGGGTTAAGCAATAGTTCAAACCTATTTCCTAATAGTTAGTTTCATACTATTTCCCAACTATTTTAAGTCTAATAATCAAATTTCTTCTTGTCTCAAAGTCTCCCTTTAGCCCACTGGTTGGCAATTTAGGATATTCTCCAATAAATCAAAAGACCCCAATTTATCAACCTAATTCTAGCTTTCTTCTTATGCCAACCAGGCTTCCATACAAATGTTTTTAAATCATCGAATAGATCTCCCTTCATTCTTGTGTATGTTACTTGAATTAAAGGAGACCATTTAGTTGCCAATTTTCTGGAAGAACTGGCCCATTTATAATCATTAAGTTGTTACCCTGGTAGCCCAGATCCCCATATTTGCTCTGGTATAGTTGTCTTCCATTCCATCTGGTCTTCTTCTTTCTCGGGTTTCTTCTGGTTTGCGTAGAAAGTCATTTCCATTTTTAAAGTTGTTGTTTCATTGTCAGGATTTTCAGTGAACTGTACTTGTTGATCTTTAAGGCCCTCTGTCTTGGCATTAATTTCCTCCGCTTCTGTTGTTTTTTGGATTATAGGTTCTTTAGTTGCAATCAGGGTTTCACTTTGTAGATTTAAGCTGGCACCTTTGTCTTTCAGTCTAGATTTGATTATCTCGGTGGCTTCAAGATTTTTTTCAAGTATAATTTTAAACATAGCCGAAGTTTTTTGCTGCTCCTCCTCCATTTCTGACATGTTTATAGATAGTCTTTTAGTGAAGGCTATTTATTAAACAAAAGTGAGTAAGTGTTCACCTCCACAGTTCCTAAAAACCACTTTCACTGCCCAGCTGCTCTCTCAGCTTTTAATCTCTCTTAGATAATACCAAGGTCAGATCTGAGCTATGAGCAAGTCTCTTTGTCAAAAGTAATAGCTTGCTGTACCAAGCTTCGCCACAAGATGTCCCCGATAGCATTTAAAGTCTTTTTCAAATCCGGGGCTAGGTTTTTATCCAATTTAAGTTCTTTTTCTTCTTTTTTACAAGTAAACAAAATAACAGGTCCCCGTAAGAGTAGGAATTTTTGGGGTCCCCAAATTCCAAAAGGAGGTAAGTCCAATTATATTAAATTGTACTTTTCAATGCTTTGTTTTCCCAGGTAGTCAGATGCCGCCATTTTAGAGGGTGGGAGGAAAAAATTCCCTTCCCTCTCTCCTTGATGGGGGAAAAGTTTTCAGGAAGCTTTTAACAGGAAAAATACTTGGGGTACAGAGAAGTAAAATCTCACCAATTCCTCCACGTTGCTTTCAAGGTGCTTGTTAGTGAATTTGGTTTCAGCTGTCAGCAGCTTAATGAGGGCCATGTTGATAGCCAATCTTTTTCCTGTCAGTTTGAAGAGCTGCCCTGGATCAAACAGAAGGGCTGCCGCCCTTCCGCGATCACTCTTTGTGCTCTTTGTGCTCGTCGCCCCTACAGGGCAACTTCTGACCCTCTTCAGGGTCCCCCAGCAGGAGAAAACCAGACGGCGGAGAGAGCGATCGTCTCTCACGTCCGCCAGAGCCACGATCGCAAACCAGAAGCCAGCATTACATTTCTGTATTCCATACAGTATTCTATTACTCTGTATGTCATTAGATAGTATATAAGCCTCAAATGAGAAGAAGAAAATGCTGTTCTTGTACCCATTTCTGTTCTAATAATAAACGCTTCTGAATGTGCCTAAATAATATGTTTACTAAGGATGACCGAATGCATCCTGGAAGTAAACACTGCATCAAACATACTGGAGCATGTTTTCTATCCAGAAGAAACTTCTGCTGTCTCTGCCTGTCAAAAGAGATTTCTTTGATCATGGTGACCTAAGAGATAGGCTGGCTTCAAGCTTGGATTCTGAGTGAGAGAAAAGAAGAGTGCACAACCTGAGGCCCTGTGTTCCCATGCCAATGCCTAAAATGTTGGGTGCTGAGTTTTTACGAAACAGAAAATGCAAATTGATTAAATGCATGGTGAGACATCTTATTAACACCATTTAAATACATCTAAAGTCCTTCCCTTAGTCTCTGACTAGTTGCCTGTGTCCCAGTATAGACTGCTCCTAATGCCCGTAAGGACAGATCTATAACATCCACATTTTGGCCTAGTTTTCTAACCACCTGAAGCAGATTTTTGATTGCTACCTCAGAGAGAGATTTAGAATGTCTTTATTGTATTATTTTAATGTTATTCTTGAGAGTATTGTTGCATGGAGACAAAGAGTGCTGTTGCCTTTTTCTACTGCACATCATACGCCTGCTTCCTCCTGTCAGCCCGTGAACCCTTCCCCCCCCAGGGAAAACAATTCTTCATGTTTTATAAAGAGAGACAAAAGATGCGTATATGTCCTACGGCTTCCTTGTCATTGCTATAAGTGCCCAAATCCAAGCACGCTCTCTCTCTCATGTGAATTTAATTGAAAACTAAATACACACATGGAATAATTTCTTCTCTGGGGAAATGATCAAAAGCATTTCCTCCATCAGAATGAAGGGGAATTGCAAACAATGCAGATAAAACATTGTCGCATGTTATCAATCTTCAGTGTGATCCTAGGCTTTCTTGGTAAGAAAGAAAATCCAGTTGCCTTTTGGAACAGCATGTTTTGGATAACGATGACCTGGATGATTGAGAATCCCCATAGACAACTAGCAGCACCTGTGCCTCACTGATTATACCACTCATGGTGAAAAATAATCAGCTGTCTTAATTAATATTGTTTCTGTTTTTGTTCTTAAAAGTCTACAAAACCAAACTGCTTCGCACAGAAGAAAAAGATGGTAATGATATCTATGTGATGGACATTTTAGAAATTATTAAAAGAGGTAAGATTTTTTCCCTAAAACAAAGCATATATTAGATCATGGGTGTCAAACTCATGACGTCACGTGACGTGTTGTGATGTATCGTGACTTTTTTCCCATTGCCAGCAATGGGGTGGGCGTGGTTTTGGTGTGACGCATCCGGCCTGTGGGCCGGCAGTTTGACACCCCTGTATTAGATAGTGGAAACATTTTCTTTAAATCTGAAAGTTCATTTGAACCCCATTTGAAAGCTCAGATTAGTCTATTTAGTTTGGTTTAATTTATTCAATTTCAGTGTCACCCCACTCTTAATTGACTATTGACAATGTACAATAAAATCAAACAAAATAATAAATGCAGTGTAGTAAAATTACTATTGGAATAGGAAAAAAAAATAAAGAGCAAGAACAGATGCTGAATCCAGCTGATATCATCCATACCCCCAAATGTATCTGACAGGAGCCCAATCACCCTAACCCAAGGGCTTGAAGCCAGCTCTTGAAGCTTTCTAGAAGGCCAACAGGGTGGGAGTTACCGAGATATCAGGGGAATTTCACCTACCTACTGAATCTCTATGGTCAGAATGTCAGTGTTTCCTAGAATTTTCCTTGCGTAAGAGAGCTGTAGTTCTCTCAAAATGTAAAAGAGGACAGCCATTAAAAACCCAGCGTCTCAAGTGTCAGTAGAAAATATTTTATTGCACAGAAACTCACATTTCTATGGAACAGCAAAGTACTCCCTATTGGCAGTCAGATAGAAGTTCTCGCAAAATGTGCATGATTGAATATTTCCCAGAATTTTTTGTAACACTTTAAGATTCATCATCCTCACAAATGTGTTTCAGTAATTCCTTCAAACTTCCCTTATTCTTACCTTTATAAATTACCGAAAGGAATATGGGATAGCATGCAACTTAACAAATCAATGTTTCTTAAAACAAAGTTTCCAATTTAATGCTTCTGGTTACAGTAAGGATGCACAAATAGATGTAGATCTGGTGTGTTCTTTTGCTTGTAAGAGGAGCATGCCTTTAAATTGATCTCTTCACTATTTTTTCTGTGTTTTAAAGAGAGAAAACATCTTATTCCTCATCATTATCACTGTTATTCAAACTCACAACAGGGTTTTTTTAAACAGAATGTTTCTGTTTTAAATAAGGATTCAGGATTTTATACGTGAGGATAAGGAACTAGGGATGAGGTACACCAGAAAAAGAGGGAGGAGCCATTTTTATCATTCTATCAGTTTTTTGTATCCTGATCAATCTGCTCCAGTGAGTCAGAAGATCCTCCAACGAGTGTGGAAAGGATCTTTTGTAGTGGGGTTGCCAATGGCCTCACTTCACCCTGCAAAAATGGCCTCCCTTTCACGTCTGTTGATAGGAATCTTCTGTGGATGATCCACAGACAGATGAGGCTCGCCTGAAAAGTGCTCCAGTATTGAGATAGGGAACTGGCTTTTCAGTGTCAGAGGCTGCAGTATCTGAGTGGCATATAATTGGCTTTTCTGAGGAAAAAGATAGAGCTGAGAAGATGGTTTGTTTCCCCCAGGGTGATAAATATGGTTCAGTAGCAGTTGAAGAAAGAACCAATGCATCCACTAAATACAGCTATTCCTTCTTTTCTGGTTACATAACATTACTTGCCAATGTAACACCATACCCCTATTGAAATGTTTATTCAGATTTTATGTAATTTCTGCAGGCACTGACCGAAATCCACAAGCAAAGCCCCGCCAGTATGTCAGTCAAAGGAAATGCCAGGAGGCTCTGAATCTGAAGGTGAACAATGATTATCTGATCTGGGGTCTCAGCAGAAAAATGAATATGTATTTCACTTTTTTTTAATTTTCTAAAATGTTGTAGACTTTGCTGTTCTGCTATCAAATTCACAGAACAGCTAACAATATATCTACAGTACCATAGAAAAAGCAACCAAATCTGAATCTGCTAATATCAAAATAGCCATTTTTCCTCAGATTTATTGGATGCCACAGAAGACTTCTGTAGGTTACATATGACCTTGTGGGGAAGACTGTGGAAGACTTAACAGGGATTTTTAGATTGCTTCATGAATGGGTAGCAGCATCTCCCCAGCAAAGTCTCTCTGGGAATATCTGAAGCTTTTGCCCAGATGCTTCAAGCCACACAGTCGGTATCCTTTGTTGTATAAGAAAGAGCTGTGCTTGCCTGGAGGGGTCTTTTCTACCACAACCTCAAGTTTCCCAGAGCCTCCAGATCTGGCCTGCAAGGATCTGCACATGTGAGATCTTTCACTTAGGAAAGAATGAAAGTTGTCTGTATCTCTTTGCTACTGTCTAGTGGTTGCCCAAATTTTTGCAGCCCAGAGCTACTAGTCCCATCCATCCTGTTCACTTTGTTCTGAATTATTTCCACCATTGTGTTTATAGTACAGACAGTTCAATAGGGGAAGGGTTGCATCTAGTTGTTCCTCTATACACTCAAACATGTAAATGAAAAAGAGTTTGTAGATTATTACTGTATGTTTAGGAACGTGCACCTGTTGTTTTAGGCAGAGGCGTAGCGTGGGGGGTGTGGGGGGGCCGGCCGCACCGGGCGCAACATCTGGGGGGGCGCGCTCGCACTCGCAGCTCTCTGCCCCTGCCTGGCTCACTCACTCACTCTGCAGTGCTGGCTGTGCGAATCCGATCCGAGCCGCCGGGTCGCCGACGCCGCCCACTGTGGAGGGGGGGGTGCCTTGCCCCGGGTGCTGACAACCCACGCTACGCCACTGGTTTTAGGTGTTTTGGGAACATTAAGGTTGATACTCATTTATCTGAAGAAGATCAAAATACTGCTTGAGTGGTTTAACCTTCCAAAGCAACATAAGGATTTTCTCATTTTTATCTAATACTTCTTAAAGTCTTCCTGAATTTAAGGTTGTCTTAGCTACCACAAGTTTGATGCATCTCTTATTCTCCTTGCCTGGTTGATTTTGAGAAGTTGTAGCTGTGAGCCATTGGAGGGGTTTTTCATTCCATTTGGGTTCTACAAACATACTTTAAAATTTTTGTTGATAGTATACATCTGTAGCATTCAGGATACAATTTTCCACTATGCGTGTCAACTGAAATGTATAAAATCTTAGACTGGGAAGAAGCAATCTATGAGGCAAAACTGATTTGTCATTGAATTCATTCATTCATCACATCTGTATACTGCCAAATCTTGCAACTCATGAGGTTGTATTTTTCTATTGTTTTACTAATAACATTTTATGGCAGGAGCCATTTGAATTTTACAGAATTCAGTTCTTTCAGGATTTGGATTTTAAGGAAAAAAAGTTTCTTCTCTCACCCTAAAATCAAAATCTAAATTAAAATGTCATACTTATAGGAAGAAATAATTAGAAACTATACTTGGATTCAGTTCAAACCTAGAACATTGCTCCAACAGTTGAACTAATTTCCTTGCAGGGTTAAGTTTTAACCTAGCCTCTTTCCTCTTTCCAGAATTTCCTACCTGATTACAAAGAACACCTGGATCGAGAGGTGGCCAAATGAAGACGAATGTCAGGATGAAGAATTCCAGAATTTGTGCAATGACTTTACTCAGTTGTCCAACACACTGACTATTTTTGGCTTCCCTAATTAAGGTACAATTGAGCCATAAATTTCTGCTGTGAAGTGAGACAGTTGTTAAGTGATTTTTGCCCCATTTTATGATCTTTCTAACCATAGTTGTTAAGTGAATCATTGAAGTTGTTAAGTTAGTAACATGGTTGTTAAGTGCTTCTGGGTTCCCCATTGACTTTGCTTGTCAGAAGATCACAAACGTTGATGACATGATCCTGGGACACTGCAACTGTCATAAATATCAGCCAGTTACCAAGCATCCAAATTTTGATCATGTGACCATGGAAATGCTGCAATGGCCATGTGAAAAATGATCATAAGTCACATTTTTCAGTGCTGTTGTAACTTTGAACAGTCACTAAACAAAAGGTTGTAAGTTGAGGATTACCTGTATGTCATCTTAAACCTAAAACTAAAGTATATTTTTAGAGTACAGGCTTTGGTTGTTGAAAATCTTAAAAGTTGAGCTGGGCATTAAGGTTTGACTGTCAGGACAAACTTAAATAAAGCGCAGTGCATTGCCAGGGTAAAATGACAGAACATGGACTTTTGTTACATGAGCTTTTTAGCTATGAGAACTATGAGAATGGATTTTATTGCTCAGATTGAACATTAGAAACCTGAGCAGCAGCTTCCCAGTTCTTTTCAGGTCATCAATAGATATTTTTCTAGAATTTCTGCAGATATTTCTTCCCTATCATTTGACAAGTTCATAGTTTAAAGTCTTCTTGGCTTTGGAGTCCCATAGCAACCTGAAACTTTATTGCATTGATACAACACCACGTATGCAAATAACTACTCTGGCAATCAGTAAAGGTCAATAAAAGAAACTGGCTGACTGTCAATTAATTTGCATAAAACTGTTAAATATCAAAGCATGTATTTATTTATTTAGCCTATGATGAGAATATGACAGAAGAGATAACATATATATAACATAATTATATATAAAACTTCTATGTGGTATGGCAGTGGCCTCATAACTGGATGTCCAGTTCAACTATCCAGGTGATTTCCTCTGGATTTGCTTCATGTAGATCTTCTAGGGAACCAGAGGATGCATGTCATAGGCAATCTTGCACAATATATTTAATTGTTTGCATATCAACACCACAATAGCAACAAGGGGATATTAAAGTAAAAGGAAATGCCATTAATCTTGAAAGCTGATCACACTTTGAAAATAGAATCAGTTTTCCTTCTGAAGTTCAGAGCCACATGTTCCTTTTGAGTGTTTATTGTAAATTCTTAGAGGGAAGGCTATTGCCCACTGTCATGTCTCCAAAGCAAAGAGCAAAATGATCAAAGTTCTCTGTCTCTTCATAATGTCTATCAGCATGCCAGTAAAGTGATCCTCTGCTCTGCCCTACCTCACCTTGCCTTGCCCCATGGCAATGGCACCCTTGCCCTGCCCCCTCCCTCGCTCCAGGTTTGACAACTCTGATTATTAACATACAGTATTACCTTTGGTTTTGTGTGTTCTGGGACAGATTTGTCACTTGATCTGTCTTTAACACAGGGGAGAGATCTGGCCCAAACTCCTGCCTGATTGATTTACTGAGTGTGATCAATAACAGGCTATTTTGGAAATTAAAACTTCATGTTTCTGCCTTAGGTGATGATGGTGATGTTGTACTATGTAAGCCTTCTCTAAATAATGCTTCAGTAATCAAGCTTTAAGTCTGCTCCTTTCAACACCGCAGTAATATGTTCCTCCATATGTTTTCTAGTTTTAAAGCCTGAAATAGATTTCGATCACAACGCCTGAGTTTTTAGAATCACATACTCTGTTCATAATTCTGTATATCTACTTCAAACTTCCAATATGATTTCAGTTATTGCCCAATTTCTAAATCATAACATCAGAATAAATGCTTTTTCCTTTTTTATAGAGTATGTATTAAGAGGAAGGGCAAGATATAGATCAGATGCTATAAATTAATACATTTAAAAAAATTGCAACATGTATGTTTTTCAGAAATCTTGAATGCAGCTTTTATTCTTGGGCTGTATTTCCTTGGAATTGTGGGAATTGCTGTGCAAAACATATTTATGGCTGGTGAAGATAGTTGTTTTCATGAAATCCTTGTTCAGTTTTTAATCTAGCACAAGACAATATAACACCGCTTAAAGTCTACAACACATTCTCTGAATGGGTGTATCTTCATAGTGTTAGCAGGAAAAGATAAAGCTCAGAATGAGATATACTACAAAATGCCAGAGAGTGGAAAAAAACCCAATTCTTTCAGCCCATGATTAATTGCTAAAAAAAACCTTTAAAAACCCAGATAACCAATATCCATGAACTCTTCAGCCAAAATTCTGACCTACTATGTCATCTTAAACCTGAAATGAAAGTATATTTACAGTACAGTTTTGATTATTGGAAATCCTAACAACTGAGCTGGACATTTAGGGTCTGAATGTTAGGATAAACTTAATTAAAATGCAGTATATTGCCAGGGTAAAATGACAGAACATGTGATCTTGTCATGTGAGCTTTTTAGCCACAAGAGCTATGGGAATGGATTTTAAACACTAGAAATCTGAGCAGCAGCTTCCCAGTTCTTTTCAGGTCATCAATAGAGATTTCTCTAGAATTTCTGTAGATTTTTCTTTCTTATCATTTGATAAGTTCAGAGTTCGAAGTCTTCTTAGTTTTGAAGTCCTATAGCAACCTGAAACTTAATTGCATTGATAAAATACCACATATGGGAGTATATACTCTGGTAATCAGTAAAGATCAGTAAAATAATCTGGCTGGCTGTCAATTAATTTGCATACAAGGAAATGCTATCAATCTTCAAAGCTGATAAATTACTGCTTGTTTCTTTGAAAACAACTTTCAGTGAGCAACAGCTTTTCCTCTTAAGTTCAGAGCTACGTGCTCCTTTTGGTGTATTTATTGTAAATTCTTAGAGGGAAGGCTGTTGTGGACAAAGCAAAGAGCAAAATGATCAAAGTTCTCTGCCTCTTAATAATGTCTATCAGCATGCCAGTAAAGTGATCCTCTGCTCTGTGTCCACTTTGAGCTCACTCTTTCCCAATCTCAGTGAAGGTCAGAAAGGGGAGGTAAATGCTCCCGAATCCCGGCTGGTTCCCGGAATGGAGAGGAAAGGTGCTGCTGGTGGTGATGCAGTCTGTTGCAAGCTGGGCAAACAAGGCCAAGCCTTAACTCTCTCTTCACACCGACTCCAGACGTGGTAGCCTTTTTGGGGGGGTGGGAATGCCAATGAAAGAGTCTAAATGGGTGGTTCTCTCCAAGAGGGCTAGGTGCATTGAGATTTTTTAAAAGGAAAACAAAAATCTACACATATCCATGAATCTCACTGGATGAAGTTTTCTCATCCATCACTGACCTTCAGCCCATTCCAACTCATTGTGGAAATAAATAAGAGGGAAAACTTTGTGTGCTGCCTTGTGTTCATTGGAGCAAGAAGTTTCATCTTTAATAAAATAAGTATGTTGCAGTGTCTTCAGAGCAGAAGTGGCACTGCAAAGGCCATTTTTCTGCCTTGCTCTGGTGTGGTCCAGTCTTGGGGAAAACTCCACTAAACCCATAGAAAGACTCCCCCTGTTTCCAGGAACAAGCATATGTCTGGGAAAGAAGCACGGACAATCCATTCTTTCCATTGGGAAGAGGCCCTCCTGGGAAAAAAATGCTGCATCCTCCTGAAACACCCTATGACCAAAAGAGAAGCAGGGCTTCAGAGGCTGCC
>NW_015386788.1:42290-57651 GCF_001527695.2 Protobothrops mucrosquamatus
CTGGTGTGGTCCAGTCTTGGGGAAAACTCCACTAAACCCATAGAAAGACTCCCCCTGTTTCCAGGAACAAGCATATGTCTGGGAAAGAAGCACGGACAATCCATTCTTTCCATTGGGAAGAGGCCCTCCTGGGAAAAAAATGCTGCATCCTCCTGAAACACCCTATGACCAAAAGAGAAGCAGGGCTTCAGAGGCTGCCTGAGTTAGGGGATGATATCTGTTGGCAAGGGTATCCACATGAGGGGGGCAAGGGGATCACATGCATTGTGATATCAAGATGTAAACTCCACTCTACCTCTTATATTGTCAGATACAATATAAAAAGGGAAGGTTTCTGTTGGTTCTTTAACTGGGTGTGCCCCTGGCCAAAATAGCATCCAAGCTGGAAAGCATCTTTTATTTATGCATACGTAAAGATTAAATCTCCCCCCGGCACAAAGAGAAAAGGCCCTTAGATAGGGGAGAAATTGATTTATATACAGTTCAAACATATTGGGCTTGGAATGTTTTCTCTCACTGGCTAGTATAATTTGGGTCATAAGATGTCTTAGAGAGCATGCGCAATAACTATGTATTAGTGCTTGCTAACCAATAATATTCGTAGCATGATCATTTAAATCAGGGGTGTCAAACTGCTGGCCTGCAGGCTGGATGCGTCACAAGGAAGCCGCACCCACCCCAGGGGAAAAAATCGCAATATGTTGTGACACATCATGTGATGCGATGAGTTTGACACCCCTGATTTAAACGAACTTCAAGAAACCTGTGGGTGGAGAATTTAGAAGTTAATAGGAAAACTTCATGAGGTTACTTAGAGTCCATGAAGAGACAAACCAAATATCAATCAACACTAAAGAATTCTCTATCTTATCAAAAGACAAACTACAGACATCCTGTTAAGACAAACACACTCCTATCCTATCCTCAACTGGAAAGCAAAGAGTTTATTTTGCAGTTCAAGAATGTTACAAAGTATCAATCAATAAATCCAACCACAGTCACAGAATAACAGAGTTGAAAGAGACCTTGGAGTCTTCTAGTCCAACCTCCTAATACCATTCCAGACAAGTGATTGTCCAGTCTCTTCTTAAAAGCTTCCAGTGATGGAGCACCCACAATTTCTGAAGGCAAGCAGTTCCACTGGTTAATTGTACTCACTGTCAGGAAATTTCTCCTTAGTTCTAGGTTGCTTCTCTCCTTGATTTGTATCCATCCACTGTTTCTTGTATTACCTTGTTGACCCCCTTTTCTTTAAGGCAGCCCCTCAAATATTGGAACATTGCCATCATGTCACCCCTAGTCATGTGATCTTAAGTCTATTCCCTCTGTTAATACAATCTATGATTGCATTGACTTTTTTGGCAGCTGCAGCACACTGCTGGCTCATATTTAAGTGATGTTCCACTAGGACTCACAGTTACTGCTATTGAGCCAAGTTTAATCTAATCTGTATCTGTATATTTGGTTTTTCTTGCCTTAGTGGAAAACCTTACTTGTATAAGGACTTGCCTTAACTAGATCTCCCAAGAAAGCAGAACTCTTGAAGCAGGCATTGTCTCAAAAGGAAACGTTTATTGAGAGTTAGTGATAGCAAGAGAGCAAAGCGAAGTCTGAGATTTGGTGCGTAAAGGATTATATCAAAAAGGCAATTCACAACTATTCTCCCCAGGGTCCAACCATCCAGATGAAATCCAGCCAATCCACAGGTGCCACCGTATTATGAGAAGCTGGATATTTAGCACACTTCTCAAGGTCTCTCTTGGTTTCATTTCCTAATGGTCCCAGGGTCCATTGTCTAGAGATAAGGCAGATGTTTTCAGGTCATATTCCTCTCACTCAGAGGGAGGGCATCTCATACAGAGCAGAGCAAAGCAAATAATAATCCCCATGCAAGTACCTCCCCCAACAGTATGGCAAGCCCTGAAAATACATAGCCAAAGCAGGAAAGGGAAAAGGGGAAGGATTAAAGGCAAATACATGTGAGGGGCTCTGACAACTTGTCTCTATACTGAATTTCATTTTATTAGGTAGGACCCAGTGTTCAAATCTGTCAAGAATCATCTGGATCTTGAGCCTATCTTCTGGGGTGTTGGCTACTCCTGACAGCCTAGTGTCATCTGCTAATTTTATGAGTTCCCCTTCTATTCCCCAATCTAAATCATTTATGAAGATGTTGAAGAGTACAGGGTGTCAAGAATGAAACTGGAAGCTACCTGCTTCTTTGTTTCTACTTGCCATTAGAGTAAAGGGGGGAGGTATTGCTTTAGAATTGGTTAAGATGGAGAAATGAAACCTCTATGATTTTGCTGAAGACCATGAGAGATTGAAACCTTTCCAAGGACACTGCAGCAGATGTGGAGAAGAAGAAAAAAGTTCCCATAACAAAGTAAAATTGTTTACATGGACTACGTGAGAGGGTGGGGATTAGGCCAGAGAAATTATTGTTTAATTCTATGAACTGGTGTCTGAGAACCTCAGAGTTAGTTTTGCTTCAACGTTACCATGCCATATATTCAATAAACAGTAAAATTTTCGAAAACAGAAATGAACCTGGACTTTTATTTGGATCCTCAAGCTGGATGTTGACATTAGGCCTAAAATGAAACCTGAGGGTACCCCACTGCTTACTTCCCTCCATACTTGACTTTCTTTTCCCTAGTAAGTCTGGGATACCTTTCTTCCTGCCACAGGAATTCTAGGTTATGCCTCTTTTTCGAAACTATTGATGACTGCTCTTTTATAAGTGTATGTATACTTTCTTCCAAAGGGAGGCTATGGAAATGATTGTTCAGTTCCAGAGGGGTTTCATTGGAGTAGGCTAGGGAAGTTAGTAGGAGCCATGCTCTCGGTTATTTCTTCTTCTTCTAAAAGTGACATGTTTCCATTGGTCTTCCTTTTTAGGTTCATATATAGGGTCATTTTTACAGAAGGTGTTTATTCACTATTATGTTCAATTTGAGCATATTGGGTTTATTCTTTAGGTTCATATATGGGGCCATTTTTTAAGAAGCTGTTTGCTTCCTATTGTGTTTAATTAAAGTGTAGTCTTCTTGCTTAACTTGAGGTTTCTAACTTTGTTCATTGAGTTTCAGAAAAGCTAGAGTTGCCTCTAGATCTTTTACTTTTTCTTCTTGGAATTCATATAATTTACATTTGATACATATACAGTTTGGGTCTTCTGTAGGCATAAGCTCAAATATATGATATATTTTGCCATGTTGCTCACAGCCACCAGTCTGCTGCCACCTAGCTCCATTTCACCACTGCTCGGCTGGCCTCTGTTTGCACCACATCGCATCGGCTCAGCTGCCAGGCTGGGTCGCTGGGCTGCCTCTCCATCTCTCAGCTGGGCTGTAGAAATATTGCAGTAAAAATATTGTAGAAATATTGTAGTCTCTGACAATTTGTAATCCACAAAAAAAAGTTGACTGATAATTGCAGCTCAGGACAATAAAAATTTACCATCCTAAGTTTTTCACAGGTATCATTCAATATATATATATATATATATATATATATATATATATATATATATATATATATATATATATATATATATATATATATATATATATATATATATATATAAATTCATATTCAATTAATTCAATTAATAAAGACTGTAATCTTTATAAATTTTTATAAATATGCAGAGAGAAAAAGAGAAAAAAAATACTGTTGCAAACAGATCTGCATCTAAAGCATGGCAAGCGGGGAAAGAACACTTGTGCTGTACCTAATTCATTTTGCAATTATGTCTCTGTAAGTATGCACTGTTAATGGTAAAAAGAACTATGCAGTCAACATTGAAGAAAACCGGTATAGTCCATGTAGAGAAAATTATCTCAATGCTGAGATGCTGTAATGTGCTTTGTCCCTTTCTCTTCAGCACAATAAAGGGAGCTGCAGAGAGCACACACTACTCAGCAGAACTCACCAGAATATACTTGCATCCAAATAAATGTTTGATTTCCAGGTTTTCTCTTCTCTTCTCTTCAAGTCCAGTCTTTTCCTCCATTCACCTTTTTTTTTCCTGTGGGGGCAATTCTGTGCATGTTTAGTGGGTTTTTGGGGCTTTTAAATAGATTACTCAGGAGAGTCCGCTTCAGGAGAGCACGTAGTCTTTTTTCTAGGCTGTAGAAGTGATAGAAGCACCACTTTCAGATAGCATTATTTGGCTACCATGAAGCTTTATTCCTCAGGAAATAGAAGATAGGCTCAAATCCAGATGGATCTTGACAGACTTGAAAATTAACAAAATTAAATTCAATGTAGAGAAAAGTAAGGTTTTCCACTTAGGCAAGAAAAACCAGATGTACAAGTGAAACCTGGCTGAATATAGAAGTAACTGCGAGAGGGATCTTGGGGTCCTAGTAGACAATCACTTAAATATGAGGGCAATTCGGAAATAAACCTCCATTTGGTTATCAATGACAGACACTCGCAGATACAGAACTTTTATTATACACATTAGAAAACTACAACATTACATTATTTTTTGACATAATCATTATTCAAATTGAGGCCCTTGTCATAACGTCTTACAAGATTTGAAATTCCTTAGTAGTAGTCACTTGGCGCCAAATCTGGGCTATAAGGGGGATGATCAAAAACATCCCACTGGAACTGCTTCAAAAGTTCTTGGGTGCATCTAGCAGTGTGTGCGGGTGAGCATTATCATGAACCAACACCACACCGGAAGTCAGCATGCCCAAATGCTTGTTATGGATGGCTCATCTGAGTTTTCATAAGGTTTCACAGTAGACTTCTGAATTGATGGTCGAACCACGCTCCATGAACTTCACTAACAGTTCTCCTTTGGCATCTTCACATTTGGCGGGATTTTCTATGGCACCACTTCCATGATAATGTTTGCCCACACACTGCTAGATGCACCCAAGAACTTTTGAAGCAGTTCTGGTGGGATGTTTTTTATCACCCCCCCCATAGCCCAGATTTGGTGCCAAGTGACTACCGTGTTTCCCTGAAAATAAGACTGGGTCTTATTTTTTTTTGCCTCCAAAAGAGGCACTAGGTCTTATTTTCAGGGGATGTTTTACCTCCGGCACCGACAGCTCCACCCAGCAGGTCCACTTCTTCTTGGGCCAAAGGAGCAGCTGCATTCTGCAGCTGCATTTTGGCCTACATTTTGCAGTCAGGCCTTTTCAGAAGGCCTATGCAGCCGAAGACCGAGCTATGGATTCAATCCATAGCTTGGTTCTCGGCTGCACAGGCCTTCCAGAAAGGCCTGTGACTGAGAAATGCAGGCCTGGCTGCAGAAGACACTATAGAACTGGGCTGGTGAAGAGAGGCCTGGCTGCAAGGTAAGTGGGTACGGGGCACGTGGGGCAGCTCCTCCCCCACCCGCACCCTAGCTTGATTTTTAGGTTTGTGCCTCGCCCCCAAACTAGGGCTTATTTTTGGGGTAGGGCTCATATTAGGCCCATCCCCAAAAATCAAGCTAGGGTTTATTTTCGGGCTAGGCCTTACTTTCAGGGAAACACGCTACTACTAAGGAATTTCAAACCTTGTAAGACGTTATGACAAGTGCCTTAATTGGAATGGCAATTATGTCAAAAAGTAACATAATGTAGTTTTCTAATGTGTATAATAAAAGTTCTGTATCTTCAGTGCCCTCCCTTCTCGAGCCTCCGGCACTCCATCTGCTGCTTTGGTGGCTCTGTAAGCAGAGCTGCAAAGTTCTCTTCTCTGTCAGAGAAGAGAGCTTCACAGCTCTGCCTACAGAGCCACCAAAGTTGTAGCTGAATGGGCAAGTTAGGGGGGAACCTGCCCCACTTGTTCCATGGCCGCTTTTGGCCAAGCCGCATTGCAGCGGCATTGGGCGCAATACGTGAGGCGGCAAACAGCCATGCTGCACCAAAACCAGCCGTTTGCTGCAAATGGCACCCCTGCTCTGCCCCCTGCCTCGCCTCCCTCACTCAGCAGGACGAGCTTCCTACCCACCGTCCCACCCACCAGAGACCCCCTGGATCTCCCCCAACCCTGCCTGGCCCCCACGGGCGTCCCTCCCCACAAGCAACATTGAGGTGGCCATGCCCACCCCGGCCACACCCACCCAGTTTGCCATGACCACCACAGCCATGCCCACCCAATGGGCCACGCCCACCCAATTGGCCACGCCCACCCAATTGGCCATGCCCACCTGGCACCCGATGATACATAAGTTGGTTTTGGGTTGCAGTTTGGGCACTCGGTCTCTTAAAGGTTCGCCATTTCTGGATTAGGGGCAGCATGATAGCGGTGTTGCAAAGGCAACCAACAAGCAAGTACTGGAGCACATATCACCAGGCATGTCATTGGAAGGCAAAATCACAAATCTGCGTCTCACTTATTTTGGCCATTTGTGTGGAGGAATTTAATGGAGAAAGCAATTATGTTCAGAAGAGTTAGCGGTAAAAAGATACCAGGCTGGCAAAGAATGTGGTGGCTGGACACCATCAAAGCTGACACCAGCTAGAGCAGAGGTGTCAAACTTGATTTCATTGAGGGCTGCATCAGGATTATGGTGGACCTCAGGGGGGTGGGGTGGAGTGGGTGCGCATAGAAGGTGGTGAGTGCACAGAGATCGGCGCCCCTGCTTGCTTACCTAGCCTCGCAACCACAACTTCCCTTTCACCGGGACCACTTCTCTTTCACTGAGATAGCCATGGATGATGGCAGCATGGCCACCAGCAGTGCTGGCAATCTCTCCCCCTCCCGTCGTTCCTTCCTGAGCATGGAGGAAGGAAAGAGATGGGAATGAGAAGGAGGGAGGGAGGGAAAGAGGAAGAAAGGAAGGAGAGGCAACTTGGTTGATCTGACCCTCGGGACAGCCCTGGAACCGGCGATGGGCTGTCCTGTTGCCTCTGCCTCGCCCCAGGGTGTGCACACAGGAGGCTGTGAGCACTAATGTCCTGAGTGAAAGGGAAGCACTCAGAATGGGGCAAGACGATCAGCAGGCATGCTGGGCTCTGTGCGCTCTCCACCTCCTGCATGTGTGCCCAGGGGGCAGGGGAGGCCCCTCACTGGTTCCTGGGCTGAGTGCATTTTGGTCTAGAGAGCCATCACCAGGTTGTAGACCAGCGACCGGTCGGCCTGGGCCAGACCAAGGTGCCATGGGCCAGTCCTTCGCTGTTTCCAGGGCAGCTCCACGGGCCAGATATAACCACAAGGTGGGCCAGATTTGGCCCACGGGCCTTGTGTTTGACATGTCTGAGGTAGAGCATAGAACAACTCAAAGATGTAATACAAGTATTGGAAGATGTGGAGAGACCTGGCCTGTACAATCACCAAGAGTCGGACACAACAGATTGGATAACATCATCATCATTATCATTCCTGTTTGTGTGATGCCCTGCCAGAAGAGCACACATTCAAGGTATTGCTAGCTATAAAAGGGGTTAAAAGGGGTTACTGTGTAGCGAAGTAGATTCCTTTATTGCTTGCTTATTTATTTATCCATTCATTAATTTTTTCACTTAGCATTGTCTACTCCATGAGACACAAGTCTAGGCTACTTATATCTAAATAAAAATAATTTCTAACATATTCGAACATATGATTAGAATCACATCAAAAATCATCATCAGAGTCACATATCACCAGCTTCCCAAGTAGGTCATTTCCAAATAAGTGTCATTTCCTATTCCCAAAACCTGTGGAAACAACAGCAATGCCTTAATAAAATTACTGTGATATATTTAGGAAGAGACTTTGGGGTGAGTCGCTGTAACCCAGAATTGGGCTACTTTAAAATCCCTTCCAAATGTGTGTATAAGGGAGAGGGGCAAAGTGAGTTTTTTAGTTCCAGATCATCAGATAAAGGAATATTTGCAGATGTAAATGAAGAATGTCAAAAACAAATTGCACAAAAACTGCTAGTGAGCCATTGCATTGAACCCAGAGAAAGAAGACAAATAATCCCACGTGATTTTTCATTAATTTCCTCTGAAATTTCCTAGTTATTCAAGCTCCTCCTCCCTCTTGTGTACTGATTAAACATTCAGCAATTGCAAAGGGGCTTGGATTCAAGCAGGCTCTCTGGATAAATACTGGAGTTGTCAGCACGTCTCTTGCCCCTCTGGACTATCATGGAGGGAATGGCTCTCTCTCTTGTGGCTGCTCTATTAATTGGTTTTCCAGCGTCTTCCCTCGGGGGTCTGTAAGTATCACAGATATTTGACAAGTAAAGACAAGCAGTGCTGGGAAAGGCTTTCTCTTCCATGACAGTCTGTGCTAAGCAGAACCATCACGTCCAAGGCTGTGTCCTTTACAGGGTAATGAATTTCCTTGCAGGTGGCCCCAAACCATTTGGAGCTTTCTCAGAAAGTCCAATATATCCCATGACAGGAATAAAAGTATTACAGTCATCAGTAAGGGGAACTGACAGACCCTGAAGTTCTTAAGCTGAGGAATTGTCCTTGAAATGAAGATTCTCTGGACAAATATAAACACCTCTTGTTCTCAGTTATGGCTGGTGTGTGTGTGTGTGTGTGTGTGTGTGTGTGTGTGTGTGTGTGTATGTGTGCATCTAAGCATACTATTTTTGAAGGGTCAACAACTTCCAGAAAACAGTTAAGTTGGATATCTAGACAACAGTCATCCTACGTTCTTTGTTTCTGATGTCTTCAAGTAATCTTTAGCCATCATGACTTAAGACTTCAGTGACATAGAGACTGACCTGCCTGCTTGTTTTGAGAAGATATTTATTTTGCTGTGTGTACCTATACTGGAAAACCAGGTATGACTTTGCAGCAGATATACACTTTGTGTAACTAAATGATGTACAAGTGATAGCAGCAATGAGGCTGACTATATTTCTCTGGTCCCAGTATGGAGAATCAGCTACTGCAAAAGCAAAAGACAGGAGGAGGAAGAGGAGGCAAAGAAGGTGGTTTGTCAGTATACATATAACAGCTCTTATTGCAGGAAAGAAAAGTAAATGTGCAATTCTGGTCCAGAAGGCAATGTTTAAGCCCTTTACCATAGGAACCACTTCCTTTTCACTTTAGGAAGGCAATTTGAAGTGCAGGATTTGTTGTGTGTGGGATGTTCCAGTGGTATTGTAAACAGTAAGGTTTGTGATTTTAGACAAGGCCTCTTACCTTTCCCTTCAGAATACAACCATTAATGGATAATTAATTTCTTGTTAAGGTTTCAACAAGCAGAAATTCAGAAGGATTTTATTGGTTTGTTCATTTAACAATAATGAGCGTTATAATAACAAAAGCGACATCTGTGCAAAAATGGGTAATATGAACATTGCATCAGAAGAATGGAATGGAACAGAATAGAATAGAATAGAATAGAATAGAATAGAATAGAATAGAATAGAATAGTCCTTGGTGCTCTCTGAGCTTGTTTGTTTTCTAGCAAACGTTTCATTACCCTGACTAGGTAACATCATCAGTGCTAGTAAGGAGTGCTGTTTGCTGTCTGTTTATATTCTGGTGTCTTGCCTGTCTGGGGGGTGGGGGGGTGGGGGTGGGCGGTCTTAGGGATTCTTTGGTTGGGCTGTTTACTGTTGACTTCTTTGGCAGTTTCTTGATTGGGGTATTGCTTACTTGATTGTTGGTCTGAAGTTGACCTTGGAGCTAATCTATGCTGATCTGAGCACTGATTACTGGTGGAGGGGTGCTGGAGTCTTTTTCTCTTTTGGGCTGGTTGATTGTCTCTTTTGTATAGTCTATAGATATTGTTAATGTCTATGTGTCTATTAATGGCTGATTTGTCAGAGTGCCAGGCTTCTAGAAATTCCCTGGCATTTTTGGATTTGGCCTGGTCTAGGATTGTCACATTTTCCCAATTGAAACTATAGTTAAATCTGTCTATATGTTGTGAAATTAAAGAAATTGCCATACATCAAAAACAGAAACCACAAATAGACTAATACAACCACATGGAATCAGCGTAACACATAAGCGGTGGCTTCCTTGCCCTCCTCCTCCCCTTCTTCCTCCTGCTGCCCCCCAGGTGGCTTGGGCGGGTGCCCGGGCAAGAGGGGTGCCAGGGGGGGAGTAGCCAGGCCGGCGGAGGGGCTGGCAGGGGCTGGTCAAGCAGAGCAGCTGCAGCATAGTGGCCAGGGTCAGCGGCCCGCGCGGCACCAGCCCCCACTGTGGCCTGCCACGGCTACATTGGATGGGCGGAGGGCGAGGCCAGGCAGTGCGGAGTCCCGGCGGTGGTCGCTTCCTCGCCCTCCTCTTCCCCTTCTTCCTCCTGCCATCCCCCGGGCGGCTTGGGCAGGTGTTGGGGCAAGAGGGATGCCCGGGGGGAGCAGGCGGGCCGGCGGAGGGGCTCGCAGCGGCTACATTGGATGGGTGGAGGGTGAGCCCGGGCAGCAAGGAGTCCCGGCTGGGGCAGCGGCTTCCTCGCCCTCCTCCTCCCCTTCTTCCTCCTGCTGCCCCCCGGGTGGGAGTCCCCCCGGGTGGTGGCCAGCGCCAGCATCACTCTCTGGGCAGCCAAGCTGGCCATGTGTCTCCCCAAGCCTGTCCAGGCGGCAGTCCCGGCGGGGGTGGCGGGCGGCAGGGGCATCGCTCCCTGGGCTGTCCCTGGGCAGATGAGCCGGCCACGCATCTCCCTGAGCTTGCTTATCTCCGGCGGCGGCAGCACCATCTGGTACTGTTTACACGGCTGTTCGTCCGCGTGACTGAGATAGGCAGCGCCCTCCGCTCTTGTTTCCCCGGACCAGAGTTGGGGCCGTTGCCTATCTCAGTCATGCGGACGAATGGCCGTGTAAACAGCACCAGATGGCTCTGGCTCCGCCGCCACCGCCACCGGTGGAGATGAGCAGGCTGTTGCTCCCACAGTCGCTGTCCCGCCGCTATGGAAGATAGCCTGGTCTGCACTTCGGGGGCCTCAGCCTCCAGCAGCCCCACTGTGCCCGAGGCAGGCCTCCCGCTCACCGCTTCAGCAAAAGCCTCTATTTGTTCCATGGCCTGCCCGTGTCAGGCAAAAGTACTCTGGCCAGGTAAGCGTGTCCCGGCTGCAGCCATTCCCGCTTCCTTTGATAGGTCACGCGGGGGGGAGATCCACGGGAGGAAGCCAGCGCGGTTCGAGGGTTGCCTCCTCCGCTCCCTGGGAACCTTCGTGCCAAAAGGCGGAAAGAAGAAAGTCCCAGAGAGGGAGAGCATGGGGTGGGGGGAGAGCAGTCTTTTCTGAGGGGAGGAGAAGCCAGGACAGAGCTGGACGGGGGCAGAGCCGGTGCATGTCTCGCCTTAGGCTCCACTCTTTAATCAAGCCCCCTGTTCCGTGCGCATACGCACGCGCATTATGCGGCTCCCAGTTTTTTCTTTTGTGAGGAAAACGGGTCCAAGTGGCTCTTTCAGTGTTTCAGCTTGCTGACCCCTGCCACAGCGCAAAGAAATTCTGGTTTAAGATTCATATATGGCTGGAAAAGATGACTAAAATACAGATAGAATTTAAGCCAGAACTGTTTTTTGTTGGGAATACTAGGACTTAATTATGGAAAAGAGAATGAATATTTAATATTACACGTATTAACAGCTGCGAGAATAGCATTTGCCCAATTTTGGAAAAATGAAAATGTATCATCTGACCAGATTATAATTACAAAAATTTTAGAATGTGCAGAAATGGACAGACTAACCCTAGAGATTAAAAAGAAAGAAGATTCAGTTTATTTTAAAACATGGGAAAATTTTTATCAATGGTTAGCAATACGATCTAGCGAGAAAGGATTGTGAGGTCTATTAGGATGAATGATATCTGTGGATTAACTAATATTTTTATGATTACTGTTATTTTTATTGACTATAGCTATTTATCATTATATTAATTACTGCTATTTAATACTTGTATCTGGACGACAGTCTACTTGCTAAAGTGTGGAATTATTGTTTGGGGTAACCCCATTTTTGTACCTACCCTTAACCTAATCCCACTCCCGAACCCTACCTAATACCCATATTGACCCCACCCTTCCCCTATCCTTGTAAAACCTAATAAATATTTTTTTAAAAAAGTGCTTGTATGTGTATTATCATAATTAACTTAATTAATTATTGGCAATTTTCACCATGAAATCTTAACTACACTTCAATTCTTGGATCAAGGGAAGGAACACTTTGTTAATCCAAGGAAACTTATATGGAGATGTACATTCTTAGGCATTCATATTTCTCTGCATTCTGTGAAGTGCTGATCAGTGGTGTTATTTGAAGTGTCTTATACTTTTTTAGTACAGTGGGCCTGGGAGATCCTGCTGGCTGGGCATTTTATGAATAAACTTGCTCATATCTGCTCTAAGATGGATTCTGGATGGGCAAGGTCTCATGGCACAAGAGAAATAAAATCCTGCAAGTCATCTGGGATTTGTCCAGGCCTGTGGCACTGAAGTAGACATGGTCGTCTATGGAATGAGTTCAATCTTCTGTAAAGTAGATTTGGGCCCTCCTGGCTAATATGTACCGCTAGAGAGGAAAGGGTAGCTGGACATAGGAGGTGGCACATTCATCCTTGAGGGATGGATGATGCCCTCAGCCGTGAAGGAGATGGTAATGTATTTCCTTGTCAAGAATCCATCACTTGACCTGGCTATTTAAGACAACTATTGACTGTTTTAGCATATCCCTTTAGGTGAGGTGGTTGAAATATAAATAAATGGGAGTATATTTCATATAAACTTTTATATAAAAATTTTTAGCTCTACAGTGATGGCGAATCTATGACATATTTGTCAAATTGACTCAGCACCAACATATTTGTCAAATTGACTCAGCACCAACACCCAACAATTACTCTTGAAAGTGGTTTTCAGAGGTCAGTTCTTGTGTGGGGAAATCTGTCTCTCCATGCAAGAGGACCATGTTCTCATGCATCCTCCGAAGCCTCCAAAAATCACAGGAGGAAGGGATGGGTTTTCACAGGGTTTTCAGGGGCTGCAGAGGCCGCAGAAGAGCTTTCTCTGAAGTTGCCTCAAGAACAAAGGTCTCAGGCGACACGGAGCAATCTCAGGTAGGCCGCAGGGACCTGTCAACATAAAGAGAAGGCTACCTGAAGATAAGTGGCATGAAGCAGATCCTGGGGAATCACACACGATTGCACTGTATTTTTTAAAAAAACAAATGAATATATAAAGAAGTGTTTCTTTTTAGTTGAGGGCATGCATGTGTGTGTGTGTGTGTATGTTTGTGAGAGAGACACAAGAAAAAAAATAGCCATTTCCAGAATTTTTGACACACCAAAAAGTTCACCACCATTGTCTAGCCACGAAGGGGTGCTCTAGGTGCCCACCTTTCACCAGAAAGTCCCCTTAACATGGCCTTCTCAGTAGTAGCTTCTTCACTTTGGAGCAGCCTGATCCCCAAGTTATTATCATTATTTTCTCTGTTGCCTTGCAAGTAAACTGAGTGCTTCAGTATGGAGATACATTCCTTGTGTGTCTAATCACACTTAGCCAAATAAAGTATTCAATTCAGTTCATTTCAATTCAACTCAAATGCCTATCATTCAGGAGGAAAGGGAAAACTGTCCTTTCTTTTAGGCCTTCTGGAATGAGAGACCCCTCATTAGACGGGAATAATTTGCATGGATTTGAAAGGATTGATAAAGAAATACATAAATAAATGCAATTTCTAATACTGTTTGCATTAACTGCCCCAAGCACTGGAGAATTTTAATAGCAGGAGTCATGCATGAGTTTTTAATGCTACTTCATGGCACACGGGAACAATATTTCTTTCTCAGAAATGGACCCCAGCTTTAAATTGGCTGTGCCATTGCGGATTCCTATCCTACCTCTATTGCCTCTCTGCCCAATATTTTGCCATCACTTGACTTTCCTACACATGGGCAACAGCCAATTCTGACAATCATTTGATCTGTGCACTCTGATATAATAGTGCAAGTGTAATCGTTATTATCATTTATTATGTCTGTGTGGGGATACATTCCTGCAAAAACTATTGATTACTCCAGTCTCCATATTCGGCATAGTTTGTAGTAGTAATCAGGTAGCTCTGAGAAGCCAATTCATTTACATTGCAGACAGTTTATGTGAAACTGCACACTTGTCAGATTACAAGGAGAAAACCTCCAAAGGCTTTACTTTCAAATTGCTCTGTTTAAAGGCAAACAGAGCGAGAGCCAATAAAATGCGATTCAGGATGTCAAGATATGTTAATAAGGCATTTGTTAAAAATATATAATATATAACCTCTTTCATGGATTACTGCCTTGTAGTGGCGAAGGGGCTTGTGTAACTCAATGAAGCTATGAGCTATGCTGTGCAGGGCCACCCAAGACAGACAGATCATAGCAGAGAGTTCTGACAAAATGTGATCCACTGGAGAAGGAAATGGCAACCCACTCCAGGATCTTTGCCATGAAAACCCCATGGACAGTAGCAAAAGGCAAAAAGATATGATGCTGGAAGATGAGCCCCTCAGGTCGGAAGATGTCCAATATGCTACTGGGGAAGAGCAGAGGGCTAGTACTAGTAGCGCCAGAAAGAGTGAAGCGACTGGGCCAAAACCGAAAGGACGCTCAGCTGGATGCATCTGGTGGTGAAAGGAAAGTCCGATGCTGTAAAGATCTTTTCTCCATAGGAACCTGGAATGTAAGATCCATGAATCAAGGCAAGCTGGACGTGGTCAAACAAGAGATGACAAGACTGAACATCGATATCTTAGAAATCAGCGAACTAAAATGGACAAGAATGGGTGAATTTAATTCAGAGGACCATCAGGTATACTACTGCGGGCAAGAATCCCTCAGAAGAAATGGAGTAGCCTTCATAGTTAATAAAAGAGTAAATAAAAGAGTAAAAGCAATACTGGGATACAATCCCCAAAATGACAGAATGATCTCAGTGCGAATCCAAGGCAAACCATTCAATATCACAGTAGTCCAAGTCTATGCCCCAACCACTGGTGCTGAAGAGGATGAAATTGACTGGTTCTATGAAGCCCTACAGCACCTTATAGAATCAACACCAAAAATGATGTCCTTATCATCATGGGGGATTGGAATGCTAAAGTAGGAAGCCAAAAGATAACTGGAATAACAGGCAAGTTTGGCCTTGGAGTACAAAATGAAGCAGGGCACAGGCTGATAGAATTTTGTCAAGAGAATACGATGGTCATAACAAACACTCTTTTCCAACAACCCAAGAGACGGCTCTAACATGGACATCACCAGACGGTTAACACAGAAATCAGATTGACCATGTGCTCTGCAGCCAAAGATGGAGAAGCTCTATACAGTCAGTAAAAACAAGACCAGGAGCTGACTGTGGCTCAGATCATGAGCTTCTCATTGCAAAATTTAGGCTTAAATTGAAGAAAGTAGGGAAAAACACTAGGCCACTCAGGTATGAACTAAATCATATCCCTGATGAATATAC
>NW_015386788.1:57830-73709 GCF_001527695.2 Protobothrops mucrosquamatus
GCCTTAGGAAAGCTGAGCAACAACAAAGCTAGTGGAGGTGACAGTATTCCAGCTGAGCTATTCAAAATCTTAAAAGACGATGCAGTAAAAGTGCTACACTCAATTTGCCAGCAAATTTGGAAAACTCAACAGTGGCCACAGGATTGGAAAAGGTCAGTTTACATTCCAATTCCAAAGAAAGGCAATGCCAAAGAATGTTTAAACTATCGCACCATTGCACTCATTTCACATGCTAGTAAAGTTATGCTTAAAATCCTACAAGCTAGACTCCAGCAGTATGTGGATCGAGAACTTCCAGAAGTACCGGCAGGATTTCGAAGACGCAGAGGAACTAGAGATCAAATTGTCAACATATGCTAGATCATGGAGAAAGCTAAGGAGGTCCAGAAAAACATCTACTTCTGCTTCATTGACTATGCTAAAGCCTTTGATTGTATGGATCACAACAAATTGTGGCAAGTTCTTAAAGAGATGGGAGTACCAGACCATCTTATTTGTCTCTTGAGAAACCTATATGCAGGTCAAGAAGCAACAGTGAGAACTGGACACGGAGCCACTGATTGGTTCAAAATTGGGAAAGGAGTCCGGCAAGGCTGTATCCTGTCGCCCTGCCTATTTAACTTATATGCAGAGCACATCATGAGAAAGGTAGGGCTAGATCAGGGGTCGGCAACCTGAAACACTGAAAGAGCCACTTGGACCCGTTTCCCTCACAAAAGAAAAAACTGGGAGCCGCAAAATGTGTGTGTGTGTGCATGCACGTGCACATGCACGTGCACGCACGCACGGAATAGGGCACTTGATTGAAGAGGCTGGATTAGCTTCATTTTCTTCCCTCTGAGGCCGGAACCCCCAAAGGCCGTCCCCACCTTGATCCAGAAAGATTTGCACCTTTCCCGAACCCCGAATTGGTCCCTTCCAGGGAGTTGCCTAGCCTCCCCTCCCTCCTCCTTCCCTGGCAGCTACTGTGTTTAAATTTGCTTTTTCTTGGGTGCTACAGAGCTTCCTTCATTTTCTTTCCTTCCTATCCCTCTTCTCCCCCCTCCCCCCGCCTTCCCTACAATGCCCTTGCACTGCGGTGTATCCTCCTCTCCCATACATGTTAAATTTCTAAAGTATGGGCAGCTCTGCTGTCCTGGCTTCTCCTCCCCTCGGAAAAGACTGCTCTCCCCCCACCCCGCGCTCTCCCTCTCTGGGACTTTCTGCTTTCCGCCTTTTGGTGCGAAGTTCCGAGGGAGCGAAGGAGGAGGCTGACGGGGAGAAGGAGCTGCTGCGGCAAATCTTCCGAGGCGGCAGTAGACGACCGCTCGGGCTTACCTATCTCAGCCTGCTGCGGGAGGCCAGAGTTCTGCCTCCAAAGGAAGGCGAAGGGACGTGGCTGCCTGTTCGCCGCCCCAGCCGGGACTGCCGCCTGGCCCGGCCCAGCCCGGGGAGACACGTGGTTGGCTCGGCTTCCCAGGGAGCAATGCCCCTGCCAGCCCCCGCCCCAGCCATGACTGCCGCCTGGCCCAGCCCAGGGAGACGCGTGGCCGGCTCAGCTTCCCAGGGAGCGATGCCCCTGCCGGCTGCCGGCCCAGCCATGACTGCCGCCCGGCCCGGCCCGGGGAGATGCGTGGCCAGCTCGGCTTCCCAGAGAGCGATGCCCCACTGGCCACTGGCCCAGCCATGACTGCCGCCTGGCCTGGCCTGGGGAGATGCGTGGCTGGCTCGGCTTCCCAGGGAACGATGCCCCCGCTGGCCGCTGCCCCTGCTGGGACTACCGCTTGGCTCAGCTGCCCAGGGAACAGCCCGGGGATGGCCCAGGAAGCGATGCCCCAGCCAAGACTGCCGCCTGGTACAGGTAAGCCAGGGGGGGGTGCCACCTGCCCCACGGCCATTTCACAGCAGTGCTCCATGGACTCAGAGCCCCCTCCCTCCCCCCTGCCACTGACCCTCTGTCTCCGGCTCTGCTGCTGCTTGGCCAATGGCCGCGCCGGCTGGGCATCGGAGGGGCTGCTCTCCCTCGGGTTTGCGGGAGGGTTGGCCCGCTCAGTGGAGGCTTGGGTGGGCCATTCCCAGCGGGGATCTTGGGGCTTCCCCGCATGGCTCCCCAGCCACGTGTGCCTCAGACAGGGCCAGCCCGGGAAAGGGACTTCCTGGCTGCCCTTCTCCCAGGGGGTGTGGCACCCAGGCGCAGGGCCAATCAGGAGCCCTGTAAGGGGGAAAGTCCGCATGAGAGAGAGAGAGAGAGAGAGAGAGAGAGAGAGAGAGAGAGAGGGAGAGAGAGAGAGAGAGAGAGAGAGAAAGTGCAAGTGCCTCTCTCTCTCTCTCCTTGTCTCTCTCTGCAAATGGCGGAGGAGGCTCTGGAGCCGCGGGTTGCCGACCCGTGGGCTAGATGAATCAAAAGTTGGAATTAAGATTGCCGGGAGAAATATCAACAACCTAAGATATGCAGATGATACCACTCTAATGGCAGAAAGTGAAGAGGAACTAAAGAGCCTCTTGATGCGGGTGAAGAAGGAGAGTGCAAAAGTTGGCTTGAAACTCAACATTAAGAAAACCAAGATCATGGCATCTGGCCCTCTCAATTCCTGGCAAATAGATTGGGAAGAAATGGAGGTAGTGACAGATTTTATCTTCCTGAGCTCCAAGATCACCACAGATAGGGACTACAGCCACGAACTTAAAAGACGCTTGCTCCTGGGGAGGAAAGCTATAGCACATTTAGACAGCATACTAAAAAGCAGAGACATCACCCTGCCAACAAAAGTACGTATAGTCAAGGCCATGGTTTTCCCAGTTGCAATGTATGGCTGTGAAAGTTGGACCATAAGAAAGTCTGAGCGCAAAAGAATTGAGGCCTTTGAACTATGGTGCTGGAGAAGACTCCTGCAAGTCCCTTGGACTGCAAGGCGATCAAACCGGTCAGTCCTAGAGGAGATCAACCCTGACTGCTCTTTAGAAGGCCAGATCCTGAAGTTGAAACTCAAGTACTTTGGCCACCTAATGAGAAAGAAGGACTCACTGGAGAAGAGCCTAATGCTGGGAAAAATGGAGGACAATAGAAGAAGGGGACGGCAGAGAATGAGGTGGCTGGATGGAGTCACTGAAGCAGTAGGCGTGAACTTAAATGGACTCCAGAAGATGGTAGAGGACATGAAGGCCTGGAGGAATGTTGTCCATGGGGTTGCGATGGGCGGACACGACTTCGCAACTAACAACAAAAATATATATAACATGAGATTGATTTGATTTACACAGCGTTAATCTCCCATTCACATAAGATAATATGTTGATTAATCTGCTATCTAAAAATATTTTCCTTTTCTCCATTGCTTTGCTTTTGCTTTTGTTATAAATATGCCTGTGGTGTTAGCAACAAAACCTCCCATTTCTTTCCCTGCAAGTTCTGTAAAGGCTTTCAACTGTTGACATTCCAGTATTGCAAAATGGCAACACTATACCATTCTCCTCATGGCCCTTACTTGGGGCTGACCAACTAAACCAATTTTTTAGAACCGAAGGCTGCCTCTGGAAAATACTGGATCAAGTAGGTAGGTACTGCTTTAACACCAGTATAGCCAGTTTGGTGTGGTGATTAAAGTGCCGGCCTGGAAATCAGGAGACTATGAGTTCTAGCGCAGCTGAGTGACTTTGGGCCAGTCCAGTGGTGGGATTCAAATATGTGAACAACCGGTTCTCTGTGTGGATGTCCTTTCTGGAAGTCCATTCTGGGCCTGGGCAACAAAAAATTGGCTATCAATTCTGCCAAACTGGTGCAAACCAGCTGAATCCCATCACTGGGCCAGTCCCTTTCTCAGTCCAACCCACCTCACAGAGTAAATTTTGTGGGGGAAATAGGAGGCAGGAACCTTTTATAAGCTGCTGACTTGAGTTGTACAAAACAAAGGCAGAATATAAATTTATATTGGTGAACCTGATTTAAGACTCTCTGTGGAAGACGGGAATGCAAACCCAAGCAACTTCTCTGTGTGCAGCAGCCCAGGCGCAGAAAACCATAAACCAGCGCCCAAAACATTGTAAATTTCCATCTTATTTTAGGCAAGGGTGGGAGTTAAAGATGGGCATCCCTAATTCCTAAAAAACAGCTTGATCTCATTTTGTCAGAATCTAGCCATTTTGCAGCCAAATTTCAGCAATGTAGTTTCAAATGCTGGGGTCTGCAGATGGGGTTACTGGAGGACTGCAGGCAGGCTGAGAGCTGCCTAACCTGGGCTGAAGGCACAATTCTAATTTTCCTATTCAAATCTGAGATCAAACTCTGTTCTTTCCTAAAAAAAAAAAAAAGGTTGCCCTTCTTTTAGCTGCAAGGGGACACTGCATTGTTCATTATATTGTGTACATTCCATTGTGCTCTACCTACATCATGATCCATACTACTGTTTTTTTTATTTATAAGGCATTTGGTTTTGATGTCAGCCGTGATAGACTTTGATCACATCAGAATACCACACAGTTTACTGTAACAGTAATGGTCAGTCCCAGTTTATAATTAAAAAACAATTTAAAAATGCAATAAATTTACTCATTTTTCAAATGTATTTGAAAGCTTTCTGGGTCACAAAAGGGTAATTCAAGAGTGATATTTAACCATTTATTTCTTCACTTTTCTAAAAAAAAAAGAGATTATGGAGATGCCTCATCAAATTACACACTTTTGCTAAGCAGACTAACTCAGGAGATGTTCTTTTCCTCTTCTGCAGCTACACCCTCATCACCCCTGGTGTTCTGCGAACAGACACAGAAGAGAAAATTTTGGTGGAGGCCCATGGAGACAATGCTCCAAAACAGCTTGACATCTCTGTTCGTGATTTTCCACGAAAGCAGAAAATCTTGTACCAAACCAGAGTAGATATGAATCCAGCAGGAGACATGCTTGTCACTCCAACTATAACGGTGGGTGAGTGGTGATGGTTGCAGTACAGTCTGTTGTACCCCTACCAAAACAACAACAACCCCAAGCTAAAATCCTGTCCAGCCTGGCTTGAGGGGAAGTCCTATGCACCTTAGTCAAACATGACTAGATTGTCAGATGTTGAGCATATACTTCTAAGGAGGAAAGAAAAACAGAGTTATGTGATATATATGTATTTATTTTACAGTCCTTACTGCCACAATTGCTGAAAGCAGCATTTCACAGCAAACAAGTAAAATATAATAAATATTTAGATCAAAATCAATATCAAAACCAAAAATTAACCACAAGATAAAATCTGTCAGATAACAAAGTATAGCAAATTAATGGTTAGTAAAAATAATGTATCAGTGGGCAAAAGAGCTGAATTTTCAGATCTAGAATATAGACATCTCAGGAAACTCCAAAGGCTTTTGGGCAACCTCTGTTCTCCCTTACTCAGGGAGGAGAAATTGGGTTAGTCTGATAGAACTATGTTCACTCTCAACATGAACAATGTAAAGGGAAAAAAAGAAGAATGCTGAATAATATATGTCTGTGACCAATCTGTTTCCAACAGTCCTGGATTTTCCAGAGGGCTTCAGTGTTGAAATGTTATTGCCTGACCAAATCCCATCCCAGGTTTCACTAACTCCAACTCTGCTATGTACTTGAATCCAAACAATGTCAAACAGCTGCTGTCATCTGGTGGGATAGATAAATTGAGAAAAGTTCTGCTAAATTTCTATATGCAGCGATTTCCATGAGAAGGCACATTAAATGTCCTAATCTTGCAGTGATGAAATTCCAATTTTTTCCTTGTTCTTTTCTTGTTTATTCCATTTCTATTTTATCTTGTTTTATTATATCTGGCTCAATCTTCCCCTTTTCCCCCATTGTCTTAACTTTTAGTTTTATATGACTATATACTGCTTTTCCTGTACATGATTTGATAATTGCTGCTATGTTTTTATCTTGCTGGTTAATGACTATATTTAAATAAATCTGTTTTGATTTGATTAACACTAGTTAAATAACATTAGTGTATATTTTCATTTTTTCCTGAATGAGTACGCTTTTACCTTGTTCTTATTTTGATTGCTTTTTGTTTAAGATGTAATAATTTTTAATGAAATAAATTAAAATTCAAATCCTAGATGAACTCTCACTAAATAAACCCTGCCAGGTTCAGAGAAGCCTCTGCCAACGGGGTGCCCTCTGCAGGCATTAAACTGCAGCCTCTGCCAGTTGCTTTTAATGGGAGTTGTAGGGCCAGAAGGCAGAGGTTGCCCAGTAATTCTCAGACACCCTTCTCGAAGAAATGTTCTTCACTGCAGTGCAGGTTGGGGTCATGGGGAAACTCTAAAAGTCACAGATTCTAACCTTGGTATAATTTCAGGGGGTATTGTTTACCTGCCAGTAAAGGACAGGAATAATTAATTTGATTCCCTAGCTCTAGAGTGTCAATCTCTCAGCCTGTGGGTTGCATGAGATCATTCAAAAAAAAAAATAATGTTTGCAATAGCTGTTATGGATTAAAAATAACAAACCATAAAATAAACAATGTTCTACGGATGTCAAAGTCTCTCTGTTTTGATTTTATGGTGGATTTTGTTAGCTAAATGATTTTGGCTGGTTAAACGTAAGTTGTTTTCATGTAAACCTTAGATATTTTATTTTTATTATTACTATTATTATTACTACTATTACTATTAGTACTACTACTACTACTATTATTATATTATACAACTATATATATATATATATATATATATATATGTGTGTGTGTGTGTGTGTGTGTGTGTGTGTGTGTGTGTGTGGAATAAGAGAGCATTCTACTTATGAACAGGTTATGTTTTGAGAATTCACAAGTCCAAACAAGCGTATGTAAATTAACTTTCTCCTGACTTCCAAACCTGCTAGGTTGGAGTTATGGACAGATTTGTTCATCTTGGTAAATGTGTGTGTGGGTGTGTATTTGGGTGATCCAATAATTGCCCAATGGAAAAAGTTTCAATGTGTTTGGATTCATGATTCTTCAGAAAGTGGAGTGGTCAGACCAGGAAAGTTGATGTGGGATGTCAGGGCCAAAACCTCATCCCAAGAAAGCAGGACTCTTGGAACAGTGTTAAGTCTACTGTGAGAACGGAGCTGATAACGGAGTCCCTTCCCATGCCTGTGAAGATGTTGTTGGGTCTTCGCACCTTTCTCTTCTGCAGCAAGTGATAAGACAGATGGCCGGAGGCTCATTCCTTTCTTGCCCCAGGTTGACATCAAGGGGAAACAGTTCAAAGAGCAAGTGGATAGAAACAGCAGAGAGGATACATTGTAGCAAAGTGAGAAATAGTGCATCCCATGGAGCCTCCCCCCTCCCCCTCAGGAGAATGACAGAAAGGTACCCGGAAGGGATGAACACCCCCCCCCCAAGGAAATGGGTTCTGACATGGGGTGAGATTTCCTTCACTCTCCCTCCCACTTGTTTTGAGGTTGGAATTGGGTGGTGAGTTTTCTTGGTGTGTAAATTAAGAGGGAAAAAGCCAGAGAAAACAAGGTGAGGTTTATGAGTGCACTGCAGTGGACAAATGTGGCTTGTAACAGCAGAGTGTTCTGCATTAGTTTCATTGACTGGGCTCTTTAACTAACATTGCTTTTTGCACCAGGAAAGATCAGAAACGTCCTTAGGAGAAGCAAGCTGCAAGTTTTTAAGATATAATACTGTATGTCTATGTTTGGCATTCTGCGATCCTCTTTGTTTTAATTTTTGACTCAGTAGTCAAACTTTTTGGATCAATGTTTTAGTTGCCTAGGGCTAAGGAATGAGGCCTCAGGTGGCCCTTAGTAATGATTAAGTTTGAAGTCTCTGCTCTACTGATCTTCTCATCCAGATTCCTGCGGAAGAACTGGATAAGGACTTCAAGAAAAAACAGTATGTGGTTGTGCAAGTAACTGCTCCTGGGGTGAGCCTGGAAAAGGTGGTTCTCCTTTCTTACCAGAGTGGCTTTGTGTTCATCCAGACAGATAAAGGCATCTATACCCCAGGCTCTCCAGGTAAACACTTTTTCTGTCTCTATTGCTTCGCTCTCCTGGGATCCCACTGTGGTTATGTGATGAATAATACTCTAAACAAAACCATTCTGGGATTTGTGGTTGAAGTATCTCCAGAGAATGGGAGAAAGGAATAATGTATCTCTTGTGAGTGTTGCCATTAGTGATACTGAGAAATATGTTTCGGAGACTTCAATATCAAGCATTAAATGTTCAAAAAAGATTTTAAAAACACATTTATAGACAACTCAGTGGAATGCAATCACAAATCAGGAAGAGAATGGAGAAATCCATTCAAGCTATAAATCATGCAAGCTATAAAGGGGGGGAGCCTTGAGGGTTATATGAGTGATCTTTAAAAAAAACCCAATTCTTATTATGCTTCTTTAAAAGAAGAAGAAAATTTGTCATCTTGAAAACAAAGGCCTTTTTAAAGCTTTTTTAAAAAATTAGGTGGTGCTTTTGTCTGTTACAGAAGATCCAGGCTGAAGTAATCTAGAAACATTTATGCTGCAATAAACCCATTTGTCAACTTTAAAAATGAGCATGGCTCTATGCAAGCCTCAGAGTTTTGCTTTATTTGTCTCTGTCTATCGGAACCATGAAACCATTGACCTTAAAGTGCCTGAGGATGCTGCTAATTGGCTGTTTTTCTAGAAACTGTCCCACATCTGTTTTTTAGGGTTTACAGTGAGCCTGGCAGGCAGCCACAGAATAGCAGACAATTAATGCAAACTTGTTTTGTGTGATGCAAACCCATATCTTCTGAATTTTATTACAAATTACAGTTAGTCTCTTTTTTTCTTAGTGCGCTATCGTGTCTTTTCTATGGATCACAACATGCACAGGATGGACAAAACTGTGATCGTCGAGTTTCAGGTGGGAATCGTGTCTGCAATCCTGTATGGTTAATATAGTCTTCTGAACAAGGAATGATAGTTGGTTCTTTACTGAAGTTTCCCATGTAATCATGTAATCAAAAAAGATGTTGAGACTATAGAAAGAGTGCAGAGAAGATCAACAAAGATGATTAGGGAGCTGGAAGCTAAAACATATGAAGAACAGTTGCAGGAATTGGGTATGTCTAGTTTAATGAAAACATTAAATTAGGGAAGACATGATATTATTATTATTATTATTATTATTATTATTATTATTATTATTATTATTATTATTATTATTATTATTATTATTATTATTATTATTATTATATCTAAGAGGCTGCCACAAAGAAGAGGGGATTAACCTATTCTACAAAGCACCTGACGCAGGACAAGTAGCAATGGATGGAAACTAATCAAGGAGAGAACCAATGTAGAACTAAGGAGAAATTTCCTGACAGAACAATTAATCAATGGAACAACTTGCTTCCAGAATTTGTGGGAGGTTTTAAAGAAGAGATTGGATAACCATTTGTCTAAAATGGTATAGAGTTTCCTGCCTGAGCAGGGGGTTGGACTAAGATTAGAAGACCTCCAAGGTCCCTTCCAACTCTGTTATTCTGTTATTCATAGCAAGTAGATCCAACCACTCTATGAAGCTTTGCTTGGCCAACATTTTTCTTAAATGTTTAATTTTAAGTTCTGTGCTAAACATTAGACTGTATCAAAGATTTGAAATGTTTCATTATAAAACTGGAAAATAATGCTGAGTTTGAATGCATGCATTTGTGTATGTGCATGTGGGGAAAGGAACTAGCTGTTGTTTTCATCTGTACCATGTTTTTTTTAATCTACAAAGGCTTCGGGTGGCAAATGTTCTATTTTCAAGGCAAATTAGGCTGAATGATCTGTTCTGGGCTATTAGTTGACATTTATATCTAGGAGAAAATTCAAATAATAGCTTTGCATCTTATAACCTAGTGCCCCATCTGCTGGATTGCATTTGCTCTCTATATTGTGTCATCATGTACAAAATCTAGTATTCCAGCTGGGTTTCGTTCATATAGAATGCAAAGGAAATAATGTGCAACACTTTATGTTTGTTCAACACACCTGTATTTTATTTCCTTGGGCCCAGACTCCACAAGGCATTGTTGTCAGTTCTAATCCAGTCGACCCAAACTTGATCCGGCCTTACAATTTACCAGAGCTTGTCAGGTAATTTAACATGAATATTGTCATAAGGCTACCTTTTTTGTAATTGAGCTGAAACTTTGATGGGGGAAAAAAACCATTCAGCTATTAAAGAGTGATTAGACAAGAAGGCTGTATAGTATGTTCCTTTTTAGCCTGCTTCCCTGATCTATTACTAAAGTAAGAAAAAGATCTAGGTTTGATATTTTGCATTTGTCCATCACATTTCTATTTCCTCTTGTTTTTGGGAGAGCCTGGAACAACATACATGGGGCTATAATGTTATTTATGTGGCAATTCTGTGAAATTGAGTGGACAAATAATAGATACAATCTCACCATCACAATTTAAGCTCAGTGAGCAAGAGGAAATTCATTGCAGAAGTAAGAGTCACATTTCAACTTCCACATATTTGAATCCGAAGATTTCTGAATCAAGCATTTTCTTCGTTCTTTATACTTATTCTCCATAGGACAAATAAACCCATTAATATCAGGAAGAAGCCTCGTATCCCTTGTTCATATCATTATTGTCATAAATCGATTATAAAGTCAAAAGAATGAAAAATCTCTTCATTTTCCTTCCGTAGTTTTGGGACATGGAAGGCTGTGGCCAAATTTGAGCATTCCCCAGAGGAGAGCTATACCGCATATTTTGATGTCAGGGAATACGGTAAGAAGAAGGATCATTTCTGTTCAATAAATCTACTTCCTGATCCTGGGTTTCTTCCCTTTCCATTTTGTTTCTAAAAAACAAACTAGTTCTATCATTTGTAGAAGTGGGAAGTTTTGAGAGCCAATCTGGTCTAATGGTTAAGGTAGCAGTCTAGAATCCTGGAGACTATGAGTTCCAATCCCACCTTAGCTATGAAAGCCAGCTGGGTGACCTTGGCCAGTCATTCTCTCTCAGCCCAATCCACCTCACAGGGTTGTTGTTGTGGGGAAAATAGGAGGAGGAAAGTGTGTCGGATACGTTCACTGCCTTGAGTTATTTGTAAAAATACAAATAAATAAATAAAAAGAGGAAGGAGTACTAGATATGTTCAACACTTGAGTTGTTTATAAAAATAAAGATGTGATATAAATAAATAATAAATAAAATATATTGAATAAAACCTGTCAGTGCTAGACTTCTACCCTTTCATCTGTTTTTTTTTCTGTAGTGTTGCCGAGCTTTGAAGTCCGTCTGCAACCATCAGAGAACTTTTTTTACATCGATGGCAATACAGATTTCCACATGTCTATTACTGCAAGGTGTGTGCATAGTTACAACTATGAGTAGCTAAAGAAAATTATTTTGGCAGTGAGTAACATCTGCTTGAAAGTGGATTTTCTTTGGATCATAATATTCAGAAAAAATATGATTTGGTGACTAGTTCTGATCTCAGTACATTTATTTGAAATTTGTTTAAGAAATACAATATTTATAATATTGAAAAATAGACCCTAGACTTTACTTAGGTTTATTAGTCTGATTGATTATGATATCAAACCCAACTATCTCTTATAGCTTTGATGCTGTGTCTTTTTAGTGTCAAGGGTAAGGTGGTAATCCAGTCATAGCAGTGATCAAAGAGAGAGTAATCAAACCCATTATAATCTGAAATTATAATCTGAAAAAAATGTCCCCAGTCCCACTCTCCCATTATTTAGTAAGTTACAAATATGTTCCTTTCATCAAGCTCTTAGTTATTTTAATGACTGATTTTATTGTATTAAAGCTTTAATTGTGGTATGTTTTCTACTCCATACTTTTTATTTTTGCAAGCCGCCTTGAGTGTTGGAATGAAGAGAACGGTGAGGCTATACATTTAGAAATCAGGAAGTACAATGGGCAGATGGGTGGAGGAACTGATCTTATCAACCTTCCCCCCCCCTCAAATTCTGTTGTCTCCTGCCCACCTTTAGCATAAGAAATGACAAAGGTTTGGAGAAAGATGCCTGGATCACTAGAGCTGAGAGGAAATAAGGAGCTGTGAGAAATAGGCCAACGCCCTCACTGATAACAATCATAGTTGTCTTAAAAGGCAGCTGGACTGTTTTTTCCTTAAGGAGGAGGAGGAGGAGGAGGAGGAGGAGGAGGAAGAAGAAGAAGAAGAAGAAGAAGAAGAAGAAGAAGAAGAAGAAGAAGAAGAAGAAGAAGAAGAAGAAGAAGAAGAAGAAGAAGAAGAAGAAGAAGAAGAAGAAGAAGAAGAAGAAGAAGAAGAAGAAGAAGAAGAAGAAGAAGAAGAAGAAGAAGAAGAAGAAGAAGAAGAAGAAGAAGAAGAAGAAGAAGAAAACATTTTGATTCTCATCCAAGAAGCTTCATCAGTTCTGATGGTGGGGGAAATGGAAGGATAGGCACTGACAGTTGAGACTGCATGGTGGGGGTATGGAAGGATACGTTCTGATAGGATGGGGAGGGATGGAGGGATTACATTTCTTTGCATTTTTATTGTATTGTATTGCATTGTAAGCTTCTTAGATCAGAAGTAAAATGCTTTCTTCTTCTTCCTCAAGGAAAAAACAGTCCATCTGCCTTTTGAAGAAAAAAGCATCTTTGGGACACCCTGAGTGATGTACCCCTCTTGTATCAAAGACGATCAGCAGGAAAAGCAAACATGTATAATTGGGCCTTTACTTTCATTATGTCATTACAGGTACATGTATGGAAAGAATGTGAAAGGTGTGGCCTTTGTCCTCTTTGGAGTGAATATAGATGGTGATAAAAAGAATATTCCAGACTCGCTCACGAGAATCCCGGTAAAATGTAACAGGGGTGTTTGGATATAGGAGTGTGCCTATGGAGTGTCAGATCTACTAGATAGAACAAATCACAACATCAATTCCATTAAAACTACCTTTACTGAGATTGTCTATAGTAACAGAATCTTATAAATCTGGTTGTGCTATAATTTCCTTTACTTCCAATAATTTAGTGAATAAGGGAGTTTCTGCTTCAGTCTCTTCGGAATGTTATTGGAATATTCTGGATTTAAAAAGTATTTTACCCCTTGCTGTTTTGTCCACAGAGCTTGCATGTCTCCATCAAGGTCCCTTTCTTACTCTACATGGTGGCAGACCACTTGATTTCCTTCCTTATGTTAGTTTTTGTGAGGACTTATGTGTGCCAACCAAAACCTTACATATCTACAATAATAATAAGCTTTGGTTCACAGCTAAACTATGCCAAAGAGGAAGCCTACAGGAAACGAGCTACAATGCTGTATAATTAGGCCAGGAATGTATTAACAAGGGAGATCAGGGCAGCAAAGAGAAGCTATTCGGAAAAGCTGAGGAATCAGCTCTCCACAAATGAACCAGAAAATGTGTGGAAAAGCCTGAAAAATATCATCAGCTACAGCAGATCGCCCTCTCTTGTGGAAGAGAACCAGCAACTGGCAGATGACCTGAATGTGTTCTACTGTAGGTTTGATAGAAGATCAGTGTCAACTATTGCTACGTCTCTTACATCTGATTCCATCCCTCTGGGCTCCCCACCCTGGTGATCACATAAAAATTTGTGCAAGGTCTATTTCACAGACAAAAATGTGGAAAAGCACCAGAGCCAGACAGGGCAACTCCCTCTTGCTTGAAAGTCTGTGCTGATCAACTGGCCCCCATCTTCACGCGCATCTTTAATAAATCACTGGAGATGTGTTATGTCCCTTCTTGCTTCAAATGCTCTATTATCATCCCAGTGACCAAGAAACCCCCATCAAGGAGCTGAATGACTACAGACCGGTAGCTTTGACACGTTACAGAAACATTCAAAAGGTTAGTCCTGGCCCACTTGAAAGCTATAATGGATCTGCTGCTAGACCCCTTGCAATTTGCCTATCATGCAAATAGCTTGGCAGATGATGCTGTCAATATGGCACTGTACTATATCTTACAACATCTTGAATCCACAAAGACCTATGGAGGGGTCCTTTTTGTAGACTTTAGCTTGGCATTGAACACCATCATTCCTGAAATCCTCCTCTCTAAACTGACTCAGCTAGCTGTGCCTGACCATACTTGTAGACAGGGCTTTTTTTTCTCATAGGGTAGGCAAGGCGGGTTGTATGATGTGTGTGAGTTCCGGCATCTTTTTTTTTTTTTTTTAGAAAAAAAGCACTGCTTGTAGATGGATTATAAGTTTTCTAACAAATAGGAAGCAGCAAGTAAAGCTAGGGAAAATCACATCAAATACCCATTCAATTAGCACAGGAGTCTCCCAGGATTGTGTGCTCTCTCCATTACCCTTCTCTCTATATATCAATGACTGCATTTCAAAGCATCCCTCTGTTAAAGTGTTTGCAGATGATACAACAGTCATTGGTTTCATTCAAGACAATGATGAGTCTGTATATAGATGAGAGGTAGATCAACTGGCCCTGTGGTGCAGCTAGAACAATATGGAGCCAAACACTGTTAAAACTGTAGAGAATAGAATAGAATAGAATAGAATAGAATAGAATAGAATAGAATAGAAAGGGACTTTGGAGGTCTTCTAGTCCAGCCCCCTGCTCAAACAGGAGAACCTATACCATTTCAGACAAGTGACTGTCTAGTCTCTTCTTAAAAATCTCCAGTGATGGAGTGCCCATGATTTCTGGAGATAAGCTGTTCCACTGATGATAGTAGATTTTAGATAGTAGATAGTAGAGATGATAGTAGATTTTAGAAGAAGCTCTCCTATTCTGCCACTTCTTACAATATTAGACCACACAGTGTCAACAGTAGAGACCTTCACATTTCTAGGTTCTATTATCTCCAAGGACTTGAAATGGATACTTAACATTAGAACCATCATTAAAAAGGCACAACAAAGAATGTTCTTCCTACGTCAACTCAGGAAGCTCAGATTGCCCAAGGATCTGCTGATACAGTTCTATAGAGGAATTATTGGGTCTGTCATTTGTATCTCAATAACTGTCTAGTTCGGCACAGCAACCAAACAGGACAGGTACAGACTTCAAAAGGTAGTTTAGAACTGCAGAAAACACAACCGCAATCGGCCTGCCTTCAATTGAGGATCTGTATACTGCACAAACCAGAAAAAGGGCTGAGAAAATGTCTACAGAACCCATCACATCCTGGACATAATCTATTTCAACTTCTCCCCTCAGGACGTCGCTATAGAGCATTGCATGCCAAACAACTAGACACAAAGTTCCCTCCCCCCTGTGTCATTACTCTACTGAACATTTAATTTGCACAGTACTGTTTCATTTTTCGTCTTTTCTTATCTTCTATTATATTATCTTTTCCTATTGGTTTTTATGATTTATCTATTTTTTTAACTTATGATTAATGATTGTAACTATGATTTATGATGTATGATCTATTACTTTTTTATGTACTTTATGTTTATATGTACACTGTGAGCTTATGCACCAGAGACAAATTCCTTGTGTGTCTGATCACACTTGGCAATAAATAATTATATTCTATTATTTTTACTTGTTTTTTGTTTATTTTCAGATTATCGATGGAGACGGGGAAGCAACACTAGAAAGACATACACTAAGTCGCCAATTTCAAAAACTCAATGACCTTGTCGGGCATACTCTGTATATCTCTGTAACGGTGATAACAGACTCAGGTGAGCAGGGAGAAGAGAAGGGTAAATTGCTTCCTTGAACAGAGACATACCATATGTTCAAAGATTAGCAGATTGCAATTTTAAGTATCAGGGACCGCAAGTAACTAAAGAAAAGAAACCATCACCAGAATACATCACTGATTTGTGACTCAAGTTTTTAAATTCTCCCCTTCGTAATGATTATTCACCTTTATCCTGCAAAATCCACAATATTATTAGATTAAAAGAGATGTTCTATCCAAAAGAGGGAATTGCTAGCCCTGCGCGACTCCCCCATCGCGCAGGCATGGCCCAACA
>NW_015386788.1:76020-84405 GCF_001527695.2 Protobothrops mucrosquamatus
CTCAGGGTACCGTCGGCCAGACAGTGCCGGCTGGCGACCCCAAGGGGGAGGGCCTTCTCTGTGGGAGCTCCCACCCTCTGGAACGAACTGCCCCCAGAGATCAGGGTGATTCCTGATCTCCCTTCCTTCCGCCGCGCCCTCAAGACGTGGTTGTTCCAGCAAGCGGGACTGGCCTAGGGGATTTTATAGGGGTTTTAATCACTTTTAAATTTGACATTCTCAAATATTTCATTTTAATCAAATTTTAAACTAGGTGTAATATGTTAGCTTTTTATCATTTGTCAGCCGCCCTGAGTCCGAAAGGAGAAGGGCGGGATATAAATACAATTAATAAATAAATAAATAAATAAATGTTGTCCTCTATGTATTGTGTCTATTACCGTAGTTTTTTCCACTAAAACTGTTTCTAATCATTTGGTGTATGAGGCCTAATTTTGGAACATTAATACCCTTCCATTCCTGGGCTATAGGTATTCTTGCTGCATCAATCTGATCTTGTCTTTGTTTCTAACATTTTCATTGTCTTCTTGAAACACCAATAAAACACTTAATTGCTATGGCAGGTCTTATTGATTTTCATAAAAAATTCTCAAAATGTTGGCTTTTTGGACAATGCTACCCGATTTATCAGTTACCAATTATTGGATATTGTCTTCAAATGTTTGCTAAAAATTAGAGTATAGTATGAATAATTTTTTATATTCCTCCCAGAGTAAGGTAAAGGTTACCTCCTCCCTAAAACTTTTTCCTGTAGAAGTTTTACTGCATTCTGGAACTCTTGAATGATATCATATAAATTTTTGACATGATTCTTTAGTATTTTCCTTTAGTTCAGAAATTATTGTTTCAAAGTCAGCCAGGGGGCATAAAGCTGCTTTCTTTATTTTTTCATCTTTAACAAATGATAGAGTCTGTACATATTTAGTCCTGAAGCATTAGATCTCTGCCTTTTTTCTAAATCAGAAATTGTTTCTCCATTTAGAAATCAGTCCTATATAAATTTGCATTTGTGAAGTGCTTTAAAATCTTTGGAAAATACTGAACTTCTATCAGGTGCATAACTGAAAAAAACTTATGGTGCTAATATTTCATATTACTTTTGCCAAATTTCAAATTCAAATTTCAATTTTTTTGTCAATTTTCTTCAAGCAGTTTTAAATCTATACTCTTGTATAGATTTAAATACAGGCTTTGTTTTTGAAGCATTTTAAGGGAAACAGTATGTCTAGTTGCAAAGCCACAAAATAAAACATATATTAATATATTAATAAATCCCCCACATCTTCCAAAGTTTTAATATGCTAATTTTCTATTTATAAATTATCATTTGCCACATTACTTTCTCTAACTTAAGACCATTTACATGGCAGGATAATACAATTTACAATCAGCACAAAATATGATGCAACAGTGTTTTCTAGAAAAAGGGATAGCAAGAGAGAAGATGTAGAGAGAAAACTTGCAAACTGAATGTATTGATTTTTTATTAGGTTTGAAATTAATAGTGCTTCAAAATCTTTACAGGATTTTTCTCCTGTACTTCTGAATTTGATTTATTATTTTAAGTTGCATTCCTTCTGATTCTAGCTCTTCCTTAGACTTGAGGATAGGGTCACCAAAATTAAAAGATATTATTTTACCATAAATCCACCAGTCTGGCTTCATCACCATTTCTTTTCTAAAAAAAGCTTCTTAGGCAGGAGACACCCAAAGAGGCAACTTCGTAAAGAAGGTCATGTCTGTCATTGGTTTATATACTTACAATTGAAAGAAAGATTTAAACTAGATAAAAAGAGTTACGGGTTTGATTTTGTTAAAAACGAATTGGAAACTTTACTAAGTGGTAGTGATGAACATATTATTGCTAAGATTTAAAAATGTTATTGAAATTGAATTTAGAAAGTGGACATGTAAAACATTGTATGATTCAGTGGGCAAGGAACTTTGGATATAATCTGATGCTTGAACAATGGAAAAATATGTGGGTGAAAGGCTTAAAATTCACACTGAATTATAATTTAAAAGATTTTTTTATAATATAATGTATTGTTGGTATTTAACACCAAATAAGTTATTTAGAATGTATAAAGTTATCTCAAATGAATGTTGGAAATGTAAATGTAAAGAAGGGACTTTTTATCACTTATGGTGGACATGTGATAAAGCAAAGAAATATTGGAGTATGATTCACATCTTAATACAGAAGATTCTCAAAGTGAATATAAAGATAAAACCAGAAACTTTCCTTCTGTGTCTAATGGAAAAAGACATGGAAAAAATTTGGAACTCTGATTTTGTATATGTTGATGGCAGCAAGACTACTTTACGCACAAAAATGGAAGGATGTTTTGATTCCCACCATGGATAAACAGCTACAAAAGTTGATGAAGTTAGCAGAGATGGCTAAATTGGCTGTTCTGATCAAAGAAAAGAATATAAGTATTTTTGTTTCTACTTGGAAACCACTTCTGGATTTTGTGCTTGAGGTGGGAAAAAAATGATACTTTTGATTTTGGGTTTTACTGATTAGATTGATTTGTTGTTTTAGAAATGGTTAATTTATACTATTATAGAAAAGTAAAAAGTTGAAGTTCAATACTAATGCCTATTTTACTGCAACAGAGGAAGTCAACGCTTCCCCCCACACACATCTCTTTTTCCCTTCCCCTTTCCTTTGTTTCCTACTACTTGCTTTTGTATTTTTGTATTTTATACCATAAGCTAATAAAATTAAATATGTAAAAAATCGCACTCCTTTTTGTTTTGTAGGCAGTGATATGGTAATGAGTGAGAAAAGCGGCATTCATATTGTGACATCTCCCTATCAGATCTACTTCACAAAAACCCCCAAATACTTCAAGCCAGGAATGCCATATGAACTGACGGTAAAAGAAATTGCAGTCTCCTACTCTGTCAAAGAACCATATTAGCAATACCTTCATCCACCTTATTGGGCTTCTGAAGAGCTGTCCAGACTTGGCTGTTCAAGAGGGGTGTGGAGGCTTCAGCTTACCTCGGGATTGACACTGTCATTGTAGAGGATTGATTGATTGGTTGGTATTGCTATACTGGATGATTTGCTGTAATGTATCTGCATAGAATTTACAGGAATTTAGTGACAAAAGGCTTTAGTAAATCAATTTATGATCTGTCTGAAATCACTGTAAGTGAGTTGGGCAGCCATATAAATCTTTTCAATAAATAATAAACAAGCAAACAACTTGATTTAAATTCGGAGGAAGCTGCCATGTTCCATGCTGAATCACCCCTTCTGGATTGTTTTAGGTGTATGTTACCAACCCCGATGGCTCACCAGCTGTCGATGTACCCGTGGTATCAGAGTCCATTCATTCTGAGGGAACCACTTTGAGCGATGGGACTGCTAAACTCATCCTGAACACACCCCTGAACACTCAAAACCTATCCATCACTGTAAGTCATTCTGACATTCTGTTAAATTCCACTGAGTGCACTGATGAGAGGGGATGTCGTAAGGAAGTAGAGTCCTAGGAGGGAGGGGGTGCATTCCAGAGGAGTAAGAGGCAACTCAGTCTGAATGCTTTGCATGAGAGAAAGAGGGTGAAGACAACGTCTCCCTAATAGTTCTCAGAATATATTGTAGATACAGATTGTAGACTCCTCAGTCTGGCAAGATTTTGTCTATAGGTTTGAAAGCAATAAAAAATTCAGTTTGGAAGAAGTGTTGTTCTTGGTTTTGGGCCTGACATCTATGTTGAAATGTAGGACCACATGAAAAGTGAAGGAGATACAGTGAAGGAGCTCACCCGCTTTGCACATGCACAGTCAGACTCTGAGAGCAGAGATACAATCTATTACTGAAAAGAAAGTCATTTTCTCCCTTTTTTCAGTATTTCTCAGAATTAAGAAGTGGTGATACTCTTTCACAGGAACAATGGTTCTTGTAAGTCCCTGATTTGGTTTGGCATTAAATATCCCATTTGCTTTTTTGTAGCTAGTTCACCATCCCATCTGACCTTCAGGCTGCAACTCACTTTGCAATTTTGTTTTATTCAATAGCTATGCCCTCTCTCCACATCCCATTACAATATAGCATTTGTTATACCCATAGTAACACGGAGCTCTTTTTTCCCCTAAAAATGCAGATCATATAACAGGATTTCATATTTTTTTTTAATGAAAACAGGATGTTAGCCATTATTGTATTCTTTCAGCAGCCTTCATGTTAGTGTCACTAAGTGCTAGCCTTAAAAGGAGTCGTAGTTGTTTCCTGATTAGGTTAATGCTCCATATTTACCCTGTCTAGGTTAAAACCAACCATGGAGAACTCCCAGGAGAACGCCAGGCAATGAAGTCCATGACAGCCACAGCCTACCAAACCCAGGGAGGATCTGGAAACTATCTTCATATAGCCATTACATCTACAGAGATTAAGCCTGGAGATAACTTACCTGTCAGTTTCAGTGTGAGGGGCAATGCAAATTCGCTGAACCAGATCCAGTATTTCACATACTTCGTAAGTATTATAGACCTGGAGGAAATCCAGGGGCTGTGTTCCAATTCATATTGTAGCCTTGAAGGCACTGGCTTAACCTATCATTTCTAACCTTTCCATTAATCAGTATTTGTTCACCCTCAGATCTTGACCAAAGGGAATATCTTCAAGGCCGGCAGGCAACCCAGGGGAGCTGGGCAGAATCTGGTGACCATGACTCTGCGTATCACTCCAGACCTCATCCCTTCCTTCCGGTTTGTGGCTTACTACCAAGTGGGGAACAGTGAAATTGTGGCTGACTCTGTCTGGGTGGATGTGAAGGATACCTGCATGGGAACGGTAAGTCAGTCTTCCCAGTGGCTTTCTTAGCAATGATGCAAACCCCCTTATCAGAGCTGCATCAGAAGTGCATAAACTTATTTTAAAGCATTTTAATGGTATTTTCCCCAAAACATTTCTTTCAGTTCGGATAGAGAAAGCCAACTATTTTTCCTTGAACTGGCAGTCTTTCTGTCTGTTAGAGAGCTGAACTATTCTTTGCTTTGTTTAAACAGTTGGTTGTGAAAGGAGCATCTTCCAGAGACAATCGAATACAAAAGCCAGGAGCTGCAATGAAAATCAAATTGGAAGGGGATCCAGGTGCTCGGGTCGGTCTTGTGGCTGTGGACAAAGCAGTATATGTTCTCAATGATAAATACAAGATTAGCCAAACTAAGGTAAGGCCAGAAATTCCTTGAGTTACAAGAATTCACCTTTCAAGAGTTCTCCAAGTTACAGTACTGAAGAGGAACATTTTTTTCCTATGATGTGCACTAGATATGGGACACAATAGAAAAGAGTGACTTTGGCTGTACAGCTGGCAGCGGCCAGAATAATTTGGGTGTGTTTGAAGATGCTGGACTGGCCCTGACAACCAGCACTAGTCTCAACACCAAACAGAGATCAGGTATTTTGGGGATGGATGCTAACATCTGGGAGATGGCAGAGGTTTTCTAGTCTATTTAGTAATAATAATAATAATAATAATAATAATAATAATAATAATAATAATAATAATAATAATAATAATAATAATAATAATAATAAAGTTGGAAGGGACCTTGGAGGTCATCTAGTCCAATCCCCTGCTCAGGCAGGAACCCCTATACCATTTTGGACAAATGGCTGTCTAGTCTCTTCTTAAAAACTTCCAGTGTTGGAGCATTCACCGCTTTTGGAGGCAGGTTGTTCCATTGGTTAATTGTTCTAACTGTCAGGAAGTTTTCCCTTAGTTCTAGGTTGCTTCTCTCCTTGATTAGTTTCCATCCATTGCTTCTTGTCCTGCCTTCAGGCACTTTGGAGAATAGCTTGACTCCCTCTTCTTTGTGGCAGCCCCTGAGATATTGGAACACTGTTATTATGTCCCCCCTCATCCTTCTCTTCATTAAAGTAGACATACCGAATTCCAGCAGCCGTTTCTTATATGTTTTAGCCTCCAGTCCCCTAATCATCTTTGTTGCTCTTCTCTGTACTCTTTCTAGAGTCTCAACATTTTTTTACATCGTGGTGACCAAAACTGGATGCAGTATTCTAGCTGTGGCTTTATCAAGGCATTGTAAAGTGGTATTAATACTACATGTGATCTTGATTCTATCCCTCTGTTAATGCAGCCTAGCACTGTGTTGGCTTTTTTGGCAGCTGCAGCACACTGCTGGCTCATATTTAAATGATTTTTCACTACGACTCTGAGATCTCTTTCATAGTTACTACTATTGAGCAAGTTACTCCCTATATTATACCTGTACATTTGTTTTTTCTTGTCTAAATGTAGAACTTTACTTTTTTCACCATTGAATTTCATTTTGTTAGATAGTGTCCAGTGTTCAAGTCTGTCCAGATCCTCCTGTATCTTAAGCCTGTCTTCTGGAGTGTTGGCTATTCCTGCCAGCTTGGTGTTGTCTGCAAATTTGATGAGTTCCCCATCTATCCTCTCGTCCAAATCGTTGATGAAGATGTTGAAGAGCACTGGGCCCAGAACAGAGCCCTGGGGCACCCCACTACACACTTCCCTTCATGTAGATGCGGTTCCATTGAGGACCAGACGCTGAGTACGGCCGGTCAGCCAGCTACGGATCCATCTGGTGGTGGTGCTGTCTACTCCACATTTTTCTATCTTATCAACTAGTAGGCTGTGATCTACTTTATCAAATGCTTTACTGAAGTTCAAATAAATTATATCCACAGCATTCCTCTGATCCACTAATTTTGTCACTTGGTCAAAGAATGCAATAAGATTTGTCTGGCATGATCTGTTTTGGACAAACCCATGTTGGTTTTTAATAATGACTTTGTTTGCCTCTAGATGTTCGCTGATTCATTGTTTGATTATCTTTTCCAGAATCTTCCCAGGTATTGAGGTCAGGCTGATAGGTCTGTAATATCCTGGATCCATTTTTTTCCCCTTTTTTGAAGATGGGAACTACATCAGCTCTTTTCCAGTCCTCTGGTAGTTCCCCAATGCTCTAGGATCTTTGAAAAATATAGTTCAGTGGTTCTGAGATCACATCTGCCAGTTCCTTGAGAATCTTAGGGTGTAATCCATCTTGATTTTGCTTGACAGCAAGGTTGATATTCTTGTCCTCACACACATCTATGTTACATGCACTGATAGCCCTATAATTTTTAGATTGCCGGGGACAGGGATGTTCTGTATCAATTAACTCACTGTCCCCGCTGTTTAGATTAAATATTCCTCCAGAAAATCTGTGAATTTATAGCCGAGTAACTCAGTCCCTTTCTTTGATGGATGCAAACCATCTCTTTTGTACATTTTTTCATTGGACCAGCTACAGACATTGTGACTAATATATCCAAAGCCTTCCCCTTTACACCACTCCTTTAGCCACATATTGAATTGTGCTATATGCTGGCCTTTTCCATTTTGTTCCTTATACACTGGTAAAACCTCTGAAAAAGTAAGCCTACAGCCTATTCTGCTAAGTTCCTGCCCCAAGCTCTGGAAATCATTCTGCACAGAGAGTACATCTTTTGGGGGCAGATTGTTAGTGCCAAGATGTACAATAGCCTCCACATCACAGTCCTTGCTGGCATTCTTGATTATTTTAGAAATACGCTTCTTGTCCCTACCTGGAAGACACCTGACCTCTTTTGAAACCTCTGTGTCTTTCCTAAATTTACATCCCTTATAATTGAATCACCTACCAGAAGGCGGCTTCTCTTTTTGGATGCCTTTCTGTTCTTGCATGACTGATGTGTAATACCTGATTCACACTTCTCCCTGTCACAAGTTCTTCATCTCGGACCACGATCCCCTGCTTATTTGAGTTACCATCACAAATACCTTTACCTGTCTCCTTAATGTCCCTATTAAGGTCAGCAAGGGCATTGTATCTGTTGTGCAGGGACACAGCGAAAGCTTTGTATTTATAGTTCACAACTCTCACCCTGCCAAATCCCACGGTTGTCCACACTGCCCTTCTCCTGCAGGATCTTTGTGGTGGAGGAAGCTAATAACGCGGAGGCTCAATAGAGTAGAAGTGCTGAACTGGACACCTAATTTCTGCCTGAAGAGCACAGATTACAGACCCTAGATAAGTAATCTGTCAGAGCATTTGCCCCATCAAATACTACTGGCATCATATGGGAATCAAAACATATAATCAAGTCTCACTGCAGATTCACTTGGTTGAGATGGGCAGTTTAGAAATTAAACAAACAAACAAATAAGCAAGCAGCAAGCAAAATGTATTGTTATCAGTGTGCACTGGAGGAACTTTCTCCAGAAAATAGTAGGAGGAACCCCAGCAGACAAAAGGATTCACTCATATTTATACATTTCAGAAAGGAGGAGAAAATGATAAGAGTCATACATACTGTATGCAGAAGTAATAGATGATGTAAGCATAAATATT
>NW_015386788.1:84697-129456 GCF_001527695.2 Protobothrops mucrosquamatus
TTTAAATGGGAGGAAGTCCCACAGAAGGCAGCAGAACTCTCTGACTCCCTTACTGTAAACCCATTGTAAAGCTAATCGTCACAGGAATTAGCGCTGAGCGTTATCTTCTTACTTTAAAGAATAATTGTTCCTGCCTCTTCTCCCCTGCCTGGTTCAGATGCAAAGTGCCCTCAGCCTGTAAATCGGAGGCGTCGCCGCTCTGTTGTGCTGCTTGACAGCAAGGCAAGCAAAGGTATGTGACAAATAATGAAGTTTCTGGTAACAGAATAAAATTGCCGTCCATTTGCATTTATTGAATCAATCGGGAAATGGATAAAGGAATGTAGGAAGACTATCCCTCTTTCTCTTTTTTCTCAAGCAAAAGGAATCCTTTGTTTCAGGAGAAAACTAAAAATAAATGCATTTAACCATTTAGTAAGCTTAAAACAGAGATCATGGATTAATAAATACAACTAAAAGAACCATATTTAAAATAGAGAAAAAATGTATTGAAAATTCTGCATCCCCTGCTCTGGTGATGGAATTAATTATTTGCATTATATTAAAAATTGATAAAATAAACATTTGGCTATACTTAGAGGATCAGTCAACCTCCTGTGAATTTAGGGGCCAGAATTTAGTGGCGGAAGAAATTTTCTACATGCAGGTGTTGAACTTCAAGCCTTTAGACAGCATTCAGTCCACAGAAGCCTTGGAGGGTAAACACTGAAAACCTCCAAAAGTTATTACTTTTACCTATTATGCAAGGAAGGGAATTTTGTTGAAAACATGTCTTTAAAATAATTGTGTTTTTAATTTTAATTACATTGAAATGCAAACCAAGTGAAATGAATTGGGTTTCACCTTGGTTACCTGGTAGTTTATAGAAGCATGTCCCTCCACCCCCACCCCCACTCCCTGCATGCCATTCAAAGGCCAAGGGGAGCCCTGAGGCTGGAAGACGTTGCCCAGGGTCAGTGCAGAACAACCAGCGCTGTAAGAAGCTGGCCATGTCTCTCAGCTAGAAATGAACTGGTGGCAGGACTGGGATTTCAGGATGCCTTGGTGGAAAGAAGAGGGAAAAATAAAGAAAAAGGTCTTTATGTGATTTAAACCCCATGTTTTCTTCAGGAGGTGATGATGGCTTACTCAAGCCTCCTGTTAGCATATGGCACCTAGAATGCTCCATTTAGGGGCTAGAGATACACTGCAACATTTGATTGATTTTCAAACATAGAAGATAAGTTTGAATGTTCTGGCAAAACTGCAGATGCAGTAATAAGCCCTAAAGCAATCTTATAAACATGACAATCCCTATTAACTACATTAGTGAAAAATCAAAGGATGTTCAACTGTTTCTAGCAGCTGTCTGGGAGAAGATAAACAATTAACTCATTTGAATAGTTTATTTAGATATTGTCTCTTGTTTCTCTTTATGCATATGATTATGAGAAATAGGATTGTCTAATGTTTCACAAATTTTGCATATTTTAGCGGCACAGTTTCAGGACCAAGCCCTGCGTAAATGCTGTGAAGACGGCATGCATGAGAACCCCATGGGGTACACTTGCGAAAAACGTGAAAAATACATCCAGGAGGGAGATGCTTGTAAGGCTGCCTTCCTTGAATGCTGCCGCTACATCAAAGGGATCCACGATAAAAACAAACGGGAGGATGAGTTGTTTCTGGCAAGAAGTAAGTAGCTGGTTCTGGGTTTGTTGAAAGAAAGGAACATTCAATCCACAATACCTGGAAAACGTGGCACATAACAGCATCACCAAGGCTTGGAAACCCATTTGGAATATATTATTATTAGTATGTATTTAGATGTCATTGATGGTAATTTATAGCTCAGCTTTAGTGCAAAATGCAGCCCTGTAAATGCAGGAGGATCATTAGAAGTTGGGTTGAGTGAGGCCTCACTCGCGGGAATTACATCACATCCAGCCTCCCAGTCCCTGGCTCTCTCAGTCCCCATCTAGGTTAGGTCTATGTAGTGCAGAGACATTCTCTCATTAAATCACTGTGGACCCAGGAATTTGCTGCTTCCTCTCATAGCAACCCACCATGTTTTTTAAAAACATTGCTGACCTTTTGGTTCAGCTAAAGCGCCAGCAGCTTTTGGGGAGATCTCAGCGATTGAAGAAAGCTGTCAGTGGAAAATGATTTGGAGGGCTTGTTGAGTGAAAGTGGTGGCTGTGCAGATCTTTCTTTGGTGGTAGTCTGCTTCGATTTTATTCCAGTTGGATGGATGGACAAAGAAATTAAACCCTGATTTAATTAGGTTTGAAAAGAGTTTGAAAAAAGGTTAAGGTAAAAAATGGTCAAGATGGCAGCCATAATAGTGTGCTTGAAACACTACCTGTTTTCTATGTCTGACTGAAAATGTGTTATTTCTTAATTTCATTTTAGGTACACATGTTAATCTAACAGAGAGTGTAAAATAAGAATGGGAGAAATAGGTGGCTATGGAAACAATTATTAATTCCTATCATGTCCTTGCTACTACATCTAATTCTGTGAGAGAAACAGTACCAGTTGCCCTACAGAGTGCCCCATTCTGAACAGTCTGAGCTTTCAACAAAGAAATGTTGCAGCATTGTGCCAATTTGCATGTTCTGTACATTTATCAGAATAGCAAGAGAGGGAAAGTATACTTTGATTAATCAAAATACAGAGATGCCTACAATTTTGCTACTTTGACAATAACTAATCTACTCAAAGGATGAAATAGAATTATCTTCTTCAGCCAAAGTTTCCACGAAGAAGCATTTTCCCAAATAGGTCAGAACATGTATAGTCTGAATTGATACTAGTAAACCCATCTTATAGAGTGTAGATTGATGAGTTCATTGTGTTGACACAGTGGAAATGACTGATCAATAAACTATGTAATGTAAACTGGGTCCTCTATGAAGATGCTTTCATATCAAACTTAGGGCCTCAAATAGTACTGACTGTATCCACTTCATTAACCTTAATATTAAATTAAGATATTGTTAATAGTTTCTTTTTTCTTACAACAGCTAGTTTGTGTTTTCACTTTTTGAAGAAACTCCAGAGTAAAAACTTCATTCATAAATTGCCTGGGTTTTACATAACATTTTGGATTTGATTTTGTATTTTGGGTTTTGTACAGACAATTTATTGTTTGCTGCAATACATGAATCTTAATTGTGGGTTGTTTAATAAAGTATTGTTAAAGAAACAAACCTTATACCACTTTGCTTTCCATTTTCCAGGTGATTTTGAAGATGAATTCTTTGGAGAAGATAACATAATCTCAAGGTCTGATTTTCCTGAGAGTTGGCTGTGGCTAACTGAAGAACTGACTGAACCTCCCAACAGTAAAGGGTACTGCTGTTGTTTATATTAGCTCACTTTTCAGTTGAAAGGAACATCCAGGGCTTTTTTTCTCATAGAACGCCCAGAACGGAGTTCCGGCACCTTTTTTGGATGGAACCTTGTAGGGTAGGCAAGGCGGGTTGTATGACGTGTGTGAGTTCTGGCACCTTTTTTTTTTTTTTTTAAGAAAAAAAGCACTGAGAACATCTAATTATTGCAACATTTAGATAGGAACAGGGATGGTGTCTCTACCAAGAGGAAAGGATCAGAAAATTTGGAGTTTATTTTTCACCTCCTTTAGAAGAGAAAAGTTTTGCTCATTTCTAAGGCAGCAACTTGTCAGCCAGTCTGTTCTTTATTATGGTCAATGACCAGAATTCCATTTTAAAAAGGTAGAAATGATGATTAATTATAGTTGCTTTCGCAAACAATAAAATAAAAGTTTGCGACTGTTGAAGAAATTGATATTGGTCATTTGTAGCGAAACTAAATGATTATAACAATTCTCCATAAAATAAATCTGAATGACCCAGAAATTTATTTAATGAGAATATAAGATCTGGACCTATGTTTTTTATGTGCTCGATACATAGATTATATTTTCAATTGCCTCTTTGCCAAGAGGCAGAGTCTTAAAAATATGGGATTTCCCCATACTTTCCTTCAGGAACTATGTTAAAATATGGTCAGTTTAGGTCCTATGAAATTTAAAGATGGATATTTAGTTTTAATATCTTACTGCTTTAAAAAAAGGAAAACTGGCTGCTTTAAAAAACTATCTTTAGGGAGGGTTGACAACGTAATTGTCTTTCTGTTTCCATAATTTATTGCTTAAGGCTTGGTACACCCTGATTAAACTCACATCACCCTGTGAAAGGCCATGAATTCTGATAAATTAATCTTAATTAAGTTGATCCAGAGTTATCAGCCAGGATCAAAGGACCTAAGTCCACCGGGAAAACCAGTAGTTGCAACCAAAAAGAATTATACATTGGCATATGTTGTTTTCCCTCTCCTCACACTACTTCATGATGAAGGACCCCATTAGCAGCAACAATGCATCTTTCCCCTTGGATTCTCCTATATGGAAGAAAGTAGAAGGCCAGGAAATGGTAGTTGCAGAGAAAGCTGCTTTTCAGCTCTTGCCAGTTGGACTAGACTTGTTCTGCATCGTCTCCCATCCCAGGGCATCTTTGAAAGCTATTAGTAGAATATTGAAGGAAATATAGATAAAGAAAATGTGAAAGTGAGTCACCTTGAAGTTGATTTCAAAGTTATGAATAGGTAGTTGGGGATTATTTTTCCAGCAGCAATATCTATTTCCCCTTCAAAATAAATGAGTATTTTATTATGAAATCTCTCTGTTGCAAACATGGAATTTAATGGAAGAAGTAGCTAACAACAAATTTCATTTGGAACTCCTTTGTGTTCCCACTGATTCTCAGATTTTTTTTGGAAAGAAGGATGCTGTATGATTGGTAGCTGTAAGAGTTGTCTATCTGATACTAGCTTCCAAGTGCACACCGTAATAGCTCTGCATGGGAATCATGTGACACATTTCATTTTGTCCCTAGGATTTCAAGCAAGACAGTGTCTTTTTATCTGAGGGATTCCATCACAACCTGGGAAGTGCTGGCTGTGAGCATTACACCCACCAAAGGTAAAGAATGAGAAACGATGGAAAGTTGGCAGGTGTGAAAAGTACCTGAGAATTAAAATAGAATTAACCTTTGGGGGGGGCTTTGCTATTGGCCTTCCTTGCAGGGATCTGTGTGGCTGAACCTTATGAAATAACAGTCATGAAGGATTTCTTCATTGATCTTCGACTGCCGTATTCAGTAGTGAAGAATGAGCAGGTGGAGGTTCGAGCTATTCTGTACAACTACGTTGATGATGATATTGATGTAAGTTTTGGGACTGTGACAAGAGGGGGGGGGTTTAGAAATTAGGAAATGTGCATGACTTGTGTTGCTATCAATTCTCTGACAGCCAGAGTTTATGTGTTTCCAACTCTAAGCCACAGCATTTTCTGACCAATAAAAAAGTGCCAGCGATGGAGGCAATGGTTGTTTGCAAAGGCTGTTTGGATCAGAGTTGCTTAAACTTTTTTGCTTTCAGGGCCCCTTCCCCCTTTTGAAAATTATGGAGGTCCCCCAAAGATCTTTTATTTGTATGGGCTATATTTCTCAATCTTTACCATATTAAAAATTAAAATGGATGCATTTGTAGGATATTTATTTACTGAATCACGTAGAAACAGCATTAAACCCATCACATCTTAACAAAAAAAATTCATCAAAACCCTATATTTGTAACAAATAAAAATAATCATGAGAACAATAACATTCTTTTAAATGTTTGCAGATGTCTTTACTGCCTGGCAAATAACTTTGATTTTGTGGGCCCTTGTGTGGGTCTTAGAGAACTTCTCCATGGCTCTTCGGATCGCAGTTTAAGAAACACTGGTTTAGATCATCATCTCTGCTCCATTTGTGTTATTCACACAGTCCTACCTTCTAACAGTCCATGAAGAAGGGAAGGGAAAGACAAACTGCATGATATGATTATGTGTGTGTGTGTGCTCTATGTGTATCCCTCTTCTACATGTCCTTCCATGTATCACAATGACTTGCTGATGCAGGAATAGACTCAGTGGGGAATGTGTTTGTGTCATCTATGGGAGAGTTGGATTTTAAATGATTCTCACGGCTAAAGCTGCCTCATGGCTCATCTGCTTTTCTCATCCCCACTAGGTGCGAGTGGAACTGTTACACAACCCAGCCTTCTGCAGTGTTTCCACAGAAACACAACGATACCGAGAGGAGGTCACGATTAAAGCCCTATCCTCCTGGGTAGTATCATTTGTCATAGTCCCATTACAGCAAGGATTGCATGATATTGAGGTCAGAGCAAGTGTCCGGGGACAGTTGGCATCTGATGGTGTGAAGAAGAAACTGAAAGTTGTAGTAAGTAACAAGTGGGATTACCTCATGGCTCTTGGAGAAGAGAGGCTGTAACCAAAAGTTGCTGCAGATAAAGACCATTTACACATAACTGTGTTGATTTAACTTCCCCCATTTCAATAGAAAGGCATTTTGGTCTCAAAACTTTACACAACATGGCATATCTATCATGGTGGCTAAAATGGTCTAATTTGTTATCCATCTTGGACTGTCCTGTTGTTCTGATTGTCCTTTGAAAACTTCTAGAATCTTCCCATAGCAAAATTTATTGGTTTGAAAATGACAGAATGGGAGCAGTTTCACTGCTTGGGAAGTTCTTTAAATATTTTTAAATATTTTTAAAAATTTAAGTAAATATGCTCAGTGTTGCAGCCGGGCAATGGTCTTCTTTTGGTTCAATCTTTCTCCCCCCACCCCCAATCCTTCCCCCAGCTGCAATAAAAAAAGTCCTTGTCACATGAAACAATTACCCTTTACACTTCAGTAGTGGGATTTGGTGGGTAGGTGGGTGGACGGATGTGAGACTTGGCCAATGGGCTAAGATTGTCCATAACAACAGCAATATTGCCAAAAAGAAAAAAAAAGTATGCTGGGTGACTAGCCAGATAATCTAGGAGTTCCCTTAGCTAGTCTGCCGTCCTGGGCTTGGGGCAGGGCACCGTGGCATTGCCGGGTAAGCATGTGATTTTCCTCTTATCTCTGGATTGCAATGGGATGACAACTTTCTCTTAGCCCATAAAATACTTGCTGACCACAAATTCTGACAAATTTAGTAAGACTATTGAATTCTGAAAAGAGAAATATCATACCAGCCATTTCAATAGATGCAATAGAAGCCATTCAAATACATCTCTGCACAATAACCCAAGCTGGGGCCTTATGGATAGTATCAGCTAATGAGGACAAAGTTAATAAAAATGTGCAGGCTGGGTACTTTTCAGTTTGACTTTTCATTATGAAGTTTGGGAACAGAAGATTTGAGATCAATGCTTACAAACAAATGTGAAAATAATTGCCAACCACTAGGAAGTGAATGCAGATGATCCCCTTCAAAAATAATTCCGACTGAAGACTGGGGATAATAAAAATGTGATACAAGGCTAGCTGCCATTAATATTGCAAGCAGTGATCTGCTAGTTTCTGGTACTTGTAATCTGTTGTTTGACAACAGGAAAGCATTCTTGCATTTCTTTCTCCAAGGAAGCTTGGCAGATGTGCTAAACTTGACTATGATTAGAGAACAGGCAACTCCATAGATGGAATCTGCAAAACCTTTGGCCATTTGGATCATCACAAGTAGCCTCAACAGACTTGGCAAATCATCAAAAGTAGATTTTTTGGAAGAGTATATATGAATATTGTTAGGTAGCTGAGGATAATGGTAACAGACTGAATAAATGGATGGATAACAGGGCTCCCTATTTAGATTATAAAAACACACATGTGAATACATTATTTGTTGTGACCAAAGTCCAACAACCTAAAAAAAGTTAAAGAATTAAAATGTCCAATCAATAAACATTATCTAATAAAACAATAACATGAATGTTTGACCCCAAGAATATTAAAATAACAGCATTATTTAAGATCCAGGATGCAAATAGCATATAAAGTTACACATAAGCATAGATTGATGAATGAGTTGCCATAGGACTGTAATCCCTATAAATATAGTAAGTAATAATGTTAATATTTAATATTAATTAATTATTAATATTTAATAGTAGTAAAATACATTTAAAAGAAAATAGTAGAAAAGCAAAACCTGTAGGAGATGAGCAAGCTGAGCTGTAAGACTGAGTTAAATGTGTCATCAGTTCAGAGTAATTTTGTTTCCACAAGAGACTCAAGTCCAGCTCCTCTTTCAGAGAATTCAGAATAACAGAGTTGGAAGGGATCTTGGAGGGCATCTAGTCCAATCCCCTAATCAGGTAGGAGACCCTATAAAATTCCAGACAAATGGCTACCCAATTTCTTCTTTAAAAACTCCAGGGATGGAGCACCCACAACTTCTGGAGGCAAGCCGTTCCACTGATTAATTGGCCTCACTGTCAGGAAAGTTCTCTTTCGTTCTAGGCTGGATCTCTCCTTGTGATGAATTTCTATATCTTGCTTCTTATCCTGGCCTCAGCTGCTTTGAAGAATAGGCATGTTCCCCTCTTACCTATGACAGCCCCTCAAATTGGAAGACTGCTATCATGTCACTCCCTAATTGGTCTGAGTTTCCTGGATCCATTTTTTCCCCTTTTTTCGAAGATGGGAACCAGATCAGTTCTTTTCCAGTCCTCTGGTGGTTCCCTTATCCTCCAGGATCTTTCAATGTTATAGTTCAGTGGTTCCGAGATTACCTCTGCCAGTTTCTTTAAAATTCTGGGATGTAATCTATCTGGTCATGGTAATTTGAATTTGTCTAGAGTGGATATGTGTTGTCTTAACCATTTCCTTGCCTATTTTGACTTATATTCCAATCTGCCTTTTATGCTACTGTTTTTGATAGATTGGACTATTGGACACATGCAAAGAATGAATTAAGCAGTTCTGGTTTTTCCTTCCTTGCCATCTTCTCCCAATAGTGGGCGAATCGATTCCTTGACTTTTTTCTTGTTTTTTACATGTTGTTTTTTACATGTTGAAAGGAACTTTTTAAAATTATTTTTGACATTTGTTGCTAGTCTTAGCTTTCTTTGCAGATTCTAGCTATATGCTGGTTGTCATGGTTCCAATAGATGAAACCGTTTAAAAGAACTTCAAGGCAAGGATTTCTTCCTTAAAGAACATTTTATTTAGGAAACAAGATATTGGCACATACAAAGGTGAACCCAAGACTAAAATCCCCTCCCTCTGGTTACAAAGTTAAAAGTTGCAATTCCCACCCCAATTTGCTGCCATAAATCACATTCACCAATTGTAACAAAACGTGGACTCTCCTCCCAGCTCTCCAACCCGCCAAAATGTTATCAGTAATGACCTTGATTCTCACACATATGAATTGTTTTGGCTAACTGAGAACTACACCCCCACCTCTTCCTTCATTTAAACTCTCTAAACTAGTATGTGACAATGAAGACAAAAATGAAAATGGCTTCAGTTAGGTTTGTCACAGTGTTGACATTGGTATTCTGCTTTAGTTATGTGTCTGTCTTTCCACTTTTTAGGCTTGTCCTTTTTATCTTTCAGTTTATCAGAGAGTTCTTTATGCAACCATGCTGGTTTCTTCTGGGATCTCTTTTTTTCTTGCCAGTGGTATTGTGCTAAAGTGGGGAATGGCGTGGTGGCCTAGTAGTGAGGATGCTAGCCTCCCACTTGGAAGGTTGAGAGTTCAATCTAAGATAGCGGCAGATGTTTCTCTTCAGGGCACAAAGAAAAAATATCTGCTGCAAACTCCATAGGGCATCAGAAAGGGCATCCAACCAGTAAATGCTCAGCTCTATCCAGTCGCTTCAACTCTATCCTTAATTAAGGGATTACAGAGTCGTAAATGGGTGGGATTTTTTTGTGCTAAACTGGACTTTTATAATCTCATTTTTCAGAGTTTTCCAAGCTGCTTGACTTGTTTTCTCCTTAAAGATTTCCATCCATGGAATCCTTCCCAAGAGCTAAATAAGCCTGTTGAAATAAGCTCTCTTAAAATCTAGAACACTAATTTAACTTTATTCTATTGCTTGTACCTGCTTATGGTCACTCTCCTCCAAAGTTCCTGAAACGTCAACCCCCTCTATCATTTCATCACTATTACCGTGTTTTCCCCAAAATAAGACACCAGGTCTTATTTTCAAGGGATATTTTTTCTACTCACCTCCGGCACTGACAGCCCCACCCAGTAGGTCCACTTCTTATGTGGCTCAAGGAGCAGCTGCATTCCGGCTTGCAGTTTGCAGTCAGGCCTTTCTGGAAGGCCTATGCAGCTGAGTACCAAACTATGGATTGAATCCATAGCTCAGTTCTTGGCTGCAGTGACCTTCCGGAAAGGCCTTTGAGTGCAAAATGCAGGCTTGTGAATGCTGCGGAAGAAGTGGGCCGGCAAGGAGAGGCCTGGCTGCAAGGTAAGTAGATTCAGGGTGTGTGGGGCAGCTTCACCCCCACCCCCTCCCTAGCTTGATTTTTAGGTGTGTGCCTCACCCCAAAACTAGGGCTTATTTGGGGGGTAGGTCTTATATTAGGCCCACCCCTAAAAATGAAGATAGGCTTATTTTCAGGGTAGGCCTTACTTTTGGGGAAACATGGTAGTGAGAATTAATTATTGCCTCTTATCTAGCATTAATTTAGTTTTGACCATTAGACAGATTCTTGTGTATAGGTAGCAATAACAAACCTTCTGTGTTTAGAACTCAACAAATATTCCTGGTTACATGCTTCTAACAGAACTTCCATAAATTTCAATGACTTCGGAAAAAAATCTTTTTGGATGGTCCTCCCTGTTACTTAGATTTTTCTGGGCACACATGTGTGAACCTTACCAAAGCATTAAAAATGTCTTAACCAGTACAAGAGGTCCTTGGAATTAAAAATTTGTTAAGACATGGTCTATCTAACATAGCTTTCCCCAGTTTACTAATCTGTAGATGTGCTGGAACAATTGATCCCAAAACAGATCCAGAATTCACAATCACCACAGATAAGGCTAACTTATCTGGAAGTTACTGAAGTTGGGGTTAAACCTAAATAGTACCAGGGCTCACTCATTGTTAAACTCTTTCCAGAAGACAGGGAGAGTTATTCTTCTGCAATAAAACTTACCTGGGCCTTGCAACATTTTAAAGACTAGCAATGCTTTTTAAGAAGAAGAAAAAGAAGAATAGAATTCTTTATTGGCCAAGTGTGATTGGACACACAAGGAATTTGTCTCTGGTGTATAAGCTCACAATGTACATATAAACAGCAAATAATAAGTCATAGGTCATAAATCATAGTTACAATAATTAATCGTAGGTTACAAACAACAATTGATATATCATAAGAAACCAATAGGAAAAGATAGTAGAAAGATGAGATGAGGAAGATGAAAAATGTCTAGTTGTATCTAGTTGTTTGGCATGCAATGCTCTAAAGCGGCATCCTGGGGGGAGAAGTTAAAATAGATTATGTCCAGGAAGTGAGGGGGTGGGTCTGTAGATATTTTCTCAGCCCTATTTCTGGTTCGTGCTGTATACAGATCCTCAACTGAAAGCAGACTGGTTGTGGTTGTGTTTTCTGCAGTTCTAAACTACCCTTTGAAGTCTATACCTGTCTTATTTGGTTGCTGTGCCAAACCAGACAGTTATTGAAATACAAATGACAGACTCAATAATTCCTCTGTAGAACTGTATCAGCAAATCCTTGGGCAATCTGAGCTTTCTGAGTTGACACAAGAAGAACATTCTTTGTTGTGCCTTTTTAATGATGGTTTTAAGGTTAAGTATCCATTTCAAGTCCTTGGACTTCCGGTTTTGCATCGTGGCAAGACAGATGCAGGAAGGCAGGATTTTGTCTTCTGTGCCCGATTTTGCCCTGCTGAGGGCCCTAAAAAGGGCCTAAAGTCATCCCGAAGGGGCAAGGAAGAAGGAGGGATGTCTCGTTGATCACGGAGAGATGGTGGTCTTTCCGTTCGTTCTGAGAAAAGCCCTCCAAACCGGCAGAGGAAAGACTGGCTACATTCCGGTGGCCAGCCATTAGCTGCTAATAATCAAAGAAGAAAAGCACCAATTAACACATCGTAAACAGCATGTTTGGAACTGGGTGAGAATATTGATCCTTTCTTTACTCTTTTACAACTGAATTTCTTGGGAAAGGCTCACAAGAAACTAATTACCTCCAAATGTGAATGGAAGCGCCATTTTAATTTCTGTGGGGGACAGAAATACACAATATTGAAGTGGAAGTAACATAAAGCTACAGTTTTGATAAATTTGAGAACTGAGATAATTATTAAGATTTTCTCTTTGAAAAAAACAAACAAAAAAGAAACATTGAGATGAAATATAAGAAATCAATCCTTTGTCTTAAGAGTGGAAAATGGATTTTTAATGACATCTAATGGCGTATTTGAGTACAGCACTATAACTAGCTTCCTGGCTACTTGGTGACTCCTAGCTTAAGGAAGAACAGCTGGCAATAAAGGAAAATATTTTGGCATACTTATCACCCTGACCTTTTTGGACTATAAACACCTACTGAGCTTGGACTTTTAATCTCAAGAGCTAGTCTGAGAGAAAGAAAAAATTGACCTTTGGTTATGTCTGTCTGGGAGAGACTTTTGAGCTATTTTCAGGGAGGTTAAACATTTTGAACACTTTGAACATTGTGGATTATAACCTTACCTGGCTGACAATTTTTGGATGCCTGAGACAAAGGATCACTATAAAATATTGCTTTTGAGACTGACCCTGTATTCTGGAACCTATTAGATTATAAAGGCTACATATAAAGACCAGAAAATGAGAGGAAACTTTTTTCTACTCTTACTGAGACTGGTGATATTAGAGATCTCCAGGAATGATGCCTCAAGAAAAAACAAACACTTTTCAGAAGAAAATATACTCTACGCTACAACTAATTCACCAAACAATTGTTGCATACAAAGAGGACATAAAAAGAAACCATAATGAGACCAAAAATAATTTAGGTAATATAAATGAGCAAATCTCCAAACTAAATCTACAACTAGAAAGTTCCCAGACAATGACTACAAAGTGTGAACAAATAAACCAGAAATCAGAAGATGAAGCAGAGGAAATGGCCCTAGAGACAAAAGAGATAAAAGAAGGGAAATATAAACTACCATATACAAATAAAATACTGCAAGACTTACCCATAACAATGAAAATGAAAAAGATCTTTTATCCCTTAAATATGCAAAATACATCTGATGACAAGGAAGAAGATTTTTAAAAATGGAACATAGAGCTGTCAGGGGAAATGTTACAACTTGGGAAGCAAAAAATGAAAAGAGAAATTGAGGGAGAAGGAAAGTGGGAGTTGCTTAAGGAACATAAATGGGTGGAATTCCCCCCCCTCAAAAAAAATTCCCTATCTAAATTGTCTTCCCCATGCCAAGCAACATGCATAAAAATAGAAAGAAAATTCCTGGGTGATTTAATTGCCTTGCCTTGGAAAGCAACTTGGCAAAGAAAGAAAGCGAGAGTTACATTTTAAAAATAGAAGATTTGACTTATTAAAGGGGCCATTATATGTTTAAATACTTGTTTGAATATGATTAAAAGAATGGATGACCCTTAGATATAATTAGACTTTTAAAATGAAAGATATGATTTAGAATTAAAATAGCATTTTTTCTTTTTCATTTGATATGGGAAATATGAAAATAAGAGGAAAATTGGTATGAATAAAATTTTTAGCTATATAAATGTAATTAATATTGAGAAAATCATAACTGACAAAGATACTTCAAATATTGATGGGAAATCAAACATCTTGACTGACCATAGACATTCTTGTGTCCCCCCCCTCCCCAATCTGAGATAAGGAAACTCAGGCTTCCAGGATGAATAGAAATTAATCCTTAATAGAGGGCCAGGCTGATTTGGCTATTAAGAAGATATGAGAGTGACCTAAGTCTTTTCCTATTGTACATCCAAGCACCAATTTTATTGCTGAATATTTTACTACATTTCTAAGAGATGCTACAGGAGATTCTTTGTATTTTGTAATTGCCATTTTGAAGTACTTGCTGCTGTCATGCATGATATTTTTATTTGCAATGAGGTCTCAAAAGAGATTGTTCTGGTTTCCTTTTTTTCTGTAACAGCCTGAAGGGATACGGAAAGATATTGTGACTGTTATTGAACTGGACCCACATACAAAAGGAGTTGGTGAGCAACATTCATTCTTACTCATTAATTCCAATTTTACCATATATTAAGTACCTTAAATAAGATATACTGGGAATAGCACAGTCCTTTCACCCACATGCTTCACTGTTTCCAGGAAAAAGAGGATCTTTTTACCATGAGTTACAAAATAAAAGTTATTTTACTTTGCAAACTTATGTGCTCACAAGCTGTTATGTTCCTTTCTGTTAAGTGCCTATTAAGTTAACTGTGTTGAATACCATTTACAATTGATTATTAAAAGCAATGCCAAAGAGGCACTTAATGTGGAAGTAACTAGTATTTTTCTTTTCCTGGAATTTTCCTCATTTTTTTTATTTTTCAGGTGGAACACAGGAGCAATTGGTCAAAGCCAATAAATTAGATGACAGGGCGCCTGAGACAGAAACTGAAACCAGGATTACTGTCCAAGGTAAGAACTAGTTATTTGAAATCCAGGCTCCTACATCTGGCACTGGAGATGGACTCCTGGATAGGACAATATTTCCCTGCCCTTCCGTTCATGAACAGATGGAGGGGTAGGTCAGAGCCTTCCTTATTGGATTCACAGGGACAATGGATCTATCCCACTTCTGACATTGAACCTTATTACTTCTGCCCATCTGGTGATATCAGACCAAGTGGGTGTGTTCCAGATCCTGTTGTATAAACCAGGGCTTTTCAACTGGTGGTATGTGTACCACTGGTGGTACATTAGCACCTGGCAGGTGGCACACCACCATCCTAGAGAAGTGGTAGCAGGGGAAGGGAATGAGCTGAAGTGGTGGCAGCACTGCACAAGCCTGAGCGAGAGATGGCTGGAGCTGCAGGCCAGTCAGAGCTCAGTAGAAGTGCCAAGATCAGTGCCAGGCTCCAGCTGATCAGTGATTTTGCAGGGCTCAGCAGAAGTGCCAGGATGATCCGGGCTTCTTTGGGGCTCAGCAGAAGTGCCAGGATCAGCACCAGGTTCCAGCTGATTGGCGATTTTGCAGGGCTCAGCAGAAGCACCAGGATCAGCATCAGGCTCCAGATGATCAGCGCTTCTGCAGGGCTGTCAGGGCTCAGCAGAAGTGCCAGGATAAGCGTCGGGCTCCAGCTGGTCAGCGCTTCTACAGGGCTCAGCAGAAGCTCCAGGATCAGCTGGAACCCAGCGCTGATCTACTGAGGTTCCCAGAAGCGCCGATCAGATGGAGCCCAGCGCTGATCCTGACGCTTCTGCTGAGCCCTGATACGCCTTCAGAAGCGCCGATCAGCTGGAGCCCGGCACTGATCCTGGTGCTGCTGCTGAGGCCTGACAGCCCTGTAGAAGCACCGATCAGCTGTTAGGGCTCAGAAGAAGCGCCAGGATCAGGGAAGGAAGGAAGGAAGGAAGGAAGGAAGGAAGGAAGGACGGAAGGAAGGAAGGGATGGTAATGAGAAGGAGGGAGGCAGGGAGGGAGGGAAGGAAAAAGGAAGGAAGGAACCCCCCCCCAGGGTAACCACAATGCTAATGTGGCCCTCAGTGAAATTAAGTTTGACACCCCTGATATAAAAGGTTGTTAAGTGTATCTGCTTTCCCCATTGACTTTGCTTGTCAAAAAGTTGCAAAAGAGGATCACATGACCCTGGGACACTGCAGCCATCATAAATATGAATCAGTTGCCAAGCATTCGAATGTAAGTCACATGACCCTAGGAATGCTGAAACGGTCATAAATGTGAAAAATGGTCATAAATCACTTTTTTCTGTGCTGTTGTAACTTCGAACAGTCACGGAGTGAACTATTGTAAGTTGAGGACTACCTGTACTTTATCACTTTTTTCCTTTTTGGGGGGAGGTCATCAAGTTTTTGACACCTTGCTAAGTGACTGGTGGTACTCGGGTAGTGCCATATCCTAAAAGTGGTACAATGGGTGAAAAGGTTGAAAAGCCCTGGTTTAAACAGTGTAATCTCAAGAGAATTAGGAAACGTTCCTTCTTTGTTGCAGTGCCTGCCCTCTGGAATGCCACCCTCCCCCAGATCCATGCAGGTCCAATCGTAATGACATTCAAAAAAATCATTTAAAAATTGGTGGTTTTTCTCATGGAGCCCCTGCAATAGTTTGGTCCTGGAACCTAATTACCTTGGGCTCAATGCTCTAAAGGAAGGGTAGTGGAGTTGGAAGCAAGATTAGACTAATCATTTGCCATAAAGGTATTGAAGCTTAAAGCAAAGTACCCAGTTTCTTAACATGCTTGGCAATTTTTTCACATTCAGGTGACCGTGTGGCTCAGATGATTGAAAACTCAATTGATGGAAGTAAACTCAGTCATCTCATTATCACTCCTTCTGGCTGTGGAGAGCAAAATATGATCCACATGACCGCACCGGTTATTGCCACCTACTATCTGGACACAACAGGGCAGTGGGAGACTCTTGGTGTGGATCGCAGGAATGAAGCTGCCCAACAGATCAAGAAAGGTAAGGCAAGCTGTCTTCAGACATGTTTTTCCTCAGGGGATGGAAATGTCAGATTCATTCATCCCTAAAATGAACAAATATAAGACCCACAGAAGTCAAGAAGCCAAGTATTCTTAAATATATTGCGGGATTCTTTTTCGTTTTGTTTTTTCCTTCACAAAGCAGGTTTCAGCTAGCTTAGTTAATGATATTACATCATTGGCCTGGGAGTGTGGGATGGAGAGGTCATAGTTATTGCTGAGAAATATTTACATATCAGCTCATGGAATTATCACAATATTCTATTAAAAAGAAAGACATTTTCATCTCTTTTTGTGGTGAGTTTGGAAGTATTGTTCTGATATCAAATGCCTCTTTTTCAGGCATACAGGACAGTGGTATAAATTTTATTCTTCAATTCCTTTTGCTATTGTTGTTAAGGTTGCTTGCTTTCAGAATCTCAATAGCAGAGTGGGATAGTTTTACACTGAGACCAGAACACAAATCAAAAGAATTGTGCTAAAGAAAAGCAGCTCCAATGAGACTCACAGCAAAGAAAGAGGAATACAAAACTGCTCTGGGTGCAAGTGTGCTTTTGTATGGCTGGAGCTAAATTTCACAACTCTTTCTACTTTGTCCCTTTTCAGGTTACACCCAGCAGTTGGTGTACAAGAAAGCCGACCATTCCTATGCAGCATTTCCAAAGCGTGACTCTAGTTCTTGGTATGGACAAAATTGTAGCCATTACTTTGAGATCATGAAAGGGCTTTCCTCTAACTTCCTCTATAAATGTTCATATATTTTCATTTTCTAACTTCTGCTGAAGCATCTGACTCTCTGTCTTTGCATTTTGTTTTTTGCTTTCTTAATTGCTTTCTAGCTACCTACCATTCCCTTCTTTCTAGTAGCTCCTTCCCATGTGGTGCTTCAGTCCTTGACAATATCCTCTCTTCTGATAATGCCTTACCCATATAATATGTCTTCCTCTTTTTCCTCTTGTCTCATGTCTAGCATTTAGTGTCAATCAGTTCTATTGTTTTTTTCCTTAAGGTAAGAATTGTTCCTCCTACAAGAATAGAATAGAACAGAACAGAACTGGAAGGGACTTTGGAAGTCTTCTAGTCCAACCCCTTGCTCAAGGAAGAGACCCTATACCATTTCAGACAAGTGACAGTCCAGTTTCTTCTTAAAAACCACCCACAACTTCTGAAGGCAAGCTGTTCCACAGGTTAATTGTTCTCACTGTTAGAAAGTTTCTCCTTAATTCCAGATTGCTTCTCTCCTTGGTTAGTTTCCATCCATTGCTTCTTGTCCTGCCCTCTGTTGCTTTGGAAAATAAGTTGACCCCTCTTCTTTGTGGCAGCCCCTGAAACACTGGGATACTGCTATCATGTCACCCCTAGTCCTTCTTTTCTCTAGACTGGCTATTCCCAAGTCCTACAACCGTTCTTCATATGTTTTAGTCTCCAGGCTTTTAATCATCTTAGTTGCTCTTCTCTGCACTTTTCCCAAAGTCTCAACATCTTTTTTGTAGTGTGGTGACCAAAACTGGATGCAGTATTCCAGGTGTGGTCTTATTAAGGTTTTATAAAGAAGTGGTAGTAATACTTCACATGATTTTGATTTATGCCGCTATTTATACAACCAAGGATTGTATTAGCTCTTTTGTTGCTGCCGCACACTTCTGGCTCATATTTAAGTGATCATTCACTTAACGAGGTCCCTCTCACAGTTACTGTTTTTGAGGCAGGTTTCACCTAATCTGTACTTGTACCTTTGGTTTTTTCTGCCTAAATGTAAAACTTTGCTTTTCTCCACATTAAAATTCATTTTGTTGATAGGGTCCATTGTTCAAATCTGTCAAGATCCTTTTGGATTTTGAGCTTCTGGGGGTGTTGGCTATTCCTGTCAGTTTGGTGTCATCTGCAAATTTGATGAGTTCCCTTTCTATTCCGTTATCTAAGTCATTTATGAAGATATGGAAGAGTACCGTGCCTAAGACTGAACCTTGTGGTACCCCACTGCTTACCTCCCTCCATGTAGATGTAGCACCATTAAAGACTACTCATTGAGTATGGTTTGTCAGCCAGTTACAAATCCATCTAATGATGATGCTATCTATCCCATTTTTTCTAGTTTACTAAGAAGTAGGTTGTGGTCTACTTTGTTGAATGCCTTGCTGAAGTTCAAATATACTATGTCCACAGCATTTTGCTGGTCTACTAGTTTAGTCACTTTGTCAAAGAATGAAATAAGATTGGATTGGCAAGCTCTGTTTTTAACAAACCTGTGCTGGCTTCTAGTTATAACTTTGTTTCTAGATGTTTGCAGATCTGGTTTTTTATTATCTTTTCCAGTATCTTCCCAGGTATTGATGTTAGACTGACTGGTCTGTAGTTTCCAGGGTCTGTTTTTTTTTCTTCCTTTTTTGAAGATGGGAACCACATCAGCTCTTTTCCAATCCTCTGGTAGTTCCCCGGTGCTCCAGGATTTTTGAAAGATATGGTATAATGGTTCTGAGGTAACATCTGCCAGCTCCTTCAAAACTCTGGGATGTAATCCATCAGGTCCCGGAGATTTATATTCATTAGACAGGTGTTCTCTTATTTTAATTTTAATTTTTAGTCTGTCTTTTACAGTATTTTTAGTAGGTTGGGCTATAGTTTCTTTATGTGTGAAGACTAATGTAAAGAATGAGTTAAGCAGCTCTGCTTTCTCTCTGCTGCTTGTTACTTCCTTGCCATCTTCTCTCTTTAGTGGACCAACTGTTTCCTTGACTTTTTTTCCTGTTATTAATATGTTGAAAGAAACTTATTTTTATTATCTTTGACTTTTGTTGCAAGTCTTTGTTCAGTCTGAGGTTTTGCTTTCTGACCTCATCTTTGTAGATTTGGAGCTATCTACTGATATTCTGCCTTAGTTATGTGTCCCTCTTTCCATTTTTGTCCTTGTCCTTTTTTGTTTCAGTCTGTCGGAGAGATTTTTGTGGAACCATGCTGGTTTCTTCTTGGATTTCTTATTTTTCTTTTTCAGTGGTATTGTGCTGGACTGGGCTTTTAAGATTGTATTTTTCAGAGTTTCCCATGCTTCTTGAGTTGTTTTCCCCCTTAGGATTTTCATCCATGGAATCTTTCCTAGGCTTTCTCTGAGTTTGTTAAAATCAGCTCTTTTAAAGTTTAAGACATAGGCCCGTGGTGGCGAACCTATGGCACGCGTGCCACAGGCAGCACTCAGAGCCCTCTCTGTGGGCACGAGCGCCGTCGCCCCAGTCCTAGGCCTTCAGCTGGGTTTTATAAACCCTTTTTGCTTTAGGCCTCCGCCACCGTGTGCAAAAAAAAAAAGTTCAATCAATCAATCAATTTCAACTTCTCACAGGAAAAAAAGATCTCACAAAGTTGGAATTGATTGATTGAACTTTTTAGTCCCACCCAGTTTGCCGTTACCACTGCAGCCACGCCTACCCAATGGGCCACGTCCACCCAATGGGCCACACCCACCCAATGGGCCATGCCCACCCAACACCCGACAATGCATAAGTGGGTTTTGGGTTGTAGTTTGGGCACTCGGTCTCTAAAAGGTTCGCCATCACCGACATAGGCTGAATAATGTTTTATTGCTTGAGTTTGTATTATATTGAATTCCAATATGATGTGGTCACTCTTGCTCAAAGTTTCGGTAACTTCAACTCCCTCTATCACTTTTTCTCTATTAGTAAGAATTAGGTTCAGTATAGCTTTTCCTCTAGTTCCATCCTCTATCTTTTGGAGGACAAAGTTGTCAGCTAAGTTGGTTAGGAATCTGTTCGATCTCTCACTTGCTGTCTTTCAGTTGATATCAGGGTAGTTAAAGTCTCCCATTACTATTGTGGTATGCTTCCTACATACATTTATTAACTGGTTGGCAAAGAGTTCATCTATTTCTTCTGATTGCTGGACGGCCAGTAATATACACCTATGGCTATGTCACTCTTTTTTCCTTTTATATTGATCCATATACATTGTAGGGGGGGTATCTTTGATCATGTGCTTTTCTGTAGCTATGTAGTCATCTCTTACATATAGTGCAATTCCACCTCCTCTTTTTGTAGACCTGTTTCTTTTTAACAATTGTATCCACCCATCAGTACATTCCAGTCATCCGTGTCATCCCACTAAGTTTCTGTAATGGCAACTATATCATACCTCCTCTCATGTACTATTGTTTCTAATTCACCCTGTTTGTTCCCCAAACTTTGAGCATTTGTATTTAAGTATTTGAGCCTTTTATGCCTATCCATACAGTAGGTATGTTTCCTGCATCTCCTATTCGGTATTTGAGATTTTATTTTTTCTCATCACTCCCCACCTTATTGTTTGTTTTCTTGGGGTTTATGTTTGTTTTATGTTCTAGAGATTCTAAAGTTTTGTCACCTTCCCCCCTCAATTTTAGTTTAAAGCCTTCTGATGAGTTGAGCCAGTCATTTTCTGAGTATGTTTTCCCCTGTTGTCGTGAGGTGCAGTCCATCCCTTGCCAAGAGTCCTTCATGTAGTAATGCAATCCATGGTCTAGGAAACCAAAGTTCTCTTGATGACACCAACCCTTTAGCCAGCAGTTTATTTCTAGAATTCTTTTTTCCCTAATGGTTCTTGAACTTTCATTTTGGAGTACGGTTGAAAACACCACTTGTGCTCCCAGCTCCTTAACTTTTTTGCCTAGTTGCTCATAAATTCTCAATGTTGTACTCAGGTTCTTTGTTGTGTCAAGTGGAAGCACTTGGAATACTTATTCCCTGGGACTGAGTTGTTATTGCTGTTGTTTTTATTATTATTAGATTTTTATCCCACCTTTTCTTCTCATTAGTCAGCTCAAGGCAATGAACATACTTAATATTCCTGCCTTCTATTCCTCACAACAGTAGCCCTGTTAGGTGAATTGGGCTGAGAGAGGGTGACTGGGCCAGCTGGCTTTCATGCTTAAGGGAGGCCTAGAATGCACAATCTCCTGCTTTCTAGGCCAGCACTTCAGCACTACACCAAAGAGGCTCTCTGAATACATAGTTATGCCATTTCAGTGGGGAGCTACCCTCTGAAAGTACTCACTTCCACTGACTGTTATTAACCAATATAGAGCAAATTCTAAGAGTTCATCTTTGATAGTCACAAGAACCGAATTAAGGAATTCTCATTCTCTTAACTCTTACCCTGCATTTCTTCAAAAGATGTAGTTCATATGTACTGTTGTGATATAACAACATTATAACAACAATATAAACTGACTCAGATGCACTATTTCTCTTGATACGGCTTTGGCATGGTTAGTTGAGCTTTATTTCCTTCCTAGGTTGAAGAAGAGATGAAGGTGACTGATTTTAATTTTGATTGTTTCCCATCATAACAACAATATTGGTCTAGACTAGGCACGAGCTACTTCTACTGTTTTTGTGCCATAATGTAGTATTGTGGTGACAAGCCACTCTTCCCCTCTGCCTTCTAGCTAGCAGCAATCTAGTCATATTTGGCTTACAAAATCAAGCAAGCAACTACTTGTATTAAGATCATCATTGAAATGGTTGGTTAATGTGTTACATTCTTTACAGGCTAACAGCATATGTTGTAAAAGTCTTTGCTTTGGCTGCCAAAATTGTAAAAGATATTAGCCATGACATCATTTGTGGAGGTGTAAGGTGGCTGATTCTAAACAGGCAACAACCAGATGGAATGTTCAAAGAAAATGCCCCTGTACTTTCTGGACCAATGCAGGTATGGTTTCCTTCCTTCTTTCTTTCCTTCTTTTCTTGCTTCCTTTCCAATAAATCCAGGGATTTTTAAGTTCTTAACTGAAAAAAACCAAGCCCAGGTATTAGAGAAAAGTTTGTATTGTACAAAATAGTTCATTGCTAATTTCTATTCTAGTGACATTGGCTAGCCAAGAGCTGTAGAAGAGCTCAGATAAGGCATGAGGATATCAATAGCAAGAGCACTTGTAGATTTATATACTGCTTCACAGTGCTTTACAGCCCTCTCTAAGGTTTATAGTGTCAGCCTATTGCCCCCAACAATCTGGGTCCTTATTTTGCCGACCTCAGAAGGTTGGAAGGGTGAGGCAACCTTGAGCGGGTGAGGGTCGAACAGTCAGCAGAAGTAGCCTGCAGTACTGCATTCTAACCCCTGCACCATGGCTCTATCCTTACCAAGGGTAGCCTTGGTAAGATTTGGCTTAATGAGAGAATAGTTCTCATGGAGGAATTTGAGGATGAAATCTGCTTCAAAGACAAGAAAGCCTATAGTAGAGAAGAAACGAACACAGAAACAATAGCAGATGAAGCTCTACAGAAGAAATTTAGGGACAAATCTACACAGCCTCCATGCCCTGGTAGGAGATGGTCCACTCAACATTTTTCCTAAGCACTTATCTTCATGCCTCCCTCTGTAACGCAATCTCTCTGTAGTTAAGACAATATTGTTCTTCATAATACCCTACTTCAGGATGCTGTACACAGACAATATTGGGTATGTTGATATGGACTGGATAGTAGGCCTGAAATGAGTGCTCTGTGTAGCTCCAATTCTGTTCTTTTCCTGTGGGGAATCATCCCTTCAGTTTGGTCCTTGATCTCTTTGCCTGCCCTCCAGTCCTCTTTTAAAAGAGGCTGGAATTCTGATGTCTACAAATCATTATTTGTCTTTTTAAAATAGTGTAAATAGTAAATAATTAAAAGTTTCATTAAAAGGACTCATTTCTTATTCTTCTATAAACTATCTGACCGAATATTCATTTCCTAGAGTTTGCTATCCCTTGTTCTTGCTTTCTCTCCTCATGTAATGTTGTTAGGGTAGTTTATAGCTACAACATGGTTACACAAAGTTGAATGATTACCTCAAACTTCAGCTCTTCAACAACACTGCATCTTGAATGGGCAAACGTGGATGGTCACTAGATGGCAGCCAAGAGATACAAAAAAACCTTAACTTTTTGCTGCTCCTCTCTTGTATCCCCTGTGTATAACTACAGAGAACTATTTATTTCTTAGCATTACCTTTATCTTTTTGTCTCTCCACCTCCCCCTCATGTGCACCATTTTCTTCTAGGGAGGACTTCAAGGTGCTGAACCAGAAGCGTCTTTAACAGCTTTCATTCTGGTTGCATTGTTGGAATCCAGAACCATCTGCAATGAATATATCAATGTACGTATGGATGTTGTGATAGGGTTTTTTTGATCACAGTATTCCATTTTTGCAACTTCTTGGCCCCAGTATTATAAGCCTTCAGGATCTCCAAGTAGACTAACCAGCATTGCTGTAGTTTATACTTTATTAATTTGAAATCAAATGAAACCAAGATAAATAATCAATTCAATAAAGATACTATTAGGAATTTACACATTTATTTTCTTGCCAGCAAGGTATTTAGATCAGTTAATGACCTTTAAATATCAAAGAGCCTTTTCACTGCTGCAGTGTAATTTTTATCACCAGTGCTCCTCAAATTTAGAGGAACATTTAAAAAGATCTATGCAGAAATGGTTTCTGCAAATGGATCATACAATATTGCAGCTTTTACAGAAACTCTGCAGCTTTTATAGAAATTTTAAGACTTTCTTAATTAATTTATCCTCAACATCTCTTCTTGCATAAAAATCTTAAAATAACACATATGATGGCTAAATTTGCATTTTTAGCATGTAAAACGTGCAAGCAGGAAGTAGCAGCACGTATTTATTTTATTTATTTATTATTTATTGGACAAATTTATATGACTGTCAATTTACAAGTAGTTGACTCTAGCCAGCTTACAAGATTTAAAAATCTACCACATAAAAAAATCCATAACTTTTCCACTCCCCTCACCCCCTACCCATGGCAGTAACAGCACCATCAAATCAACCACTTGATCAGCTCCATCTCCATATGTGGTCCTCAAGCCCAATGCAAAAACCATGTTTTTAGGGCCTTTCAGAAAAGCAACAGGGTGGGCACCAATCATACCTCAGGGAAATGATGTTCCATAGAGATGCCTAAAACATTCCTAATTGATTTCTTTTCTTCCCTCTCCCCTCACTTCCAGAGTCTAGACAGCAGTATCAATAAGGCCACAGATTATTTACTCAAAAAGTACGAGAAACTGCAAAGGCCTTACACTACGGCCCTCACCGCCTATGCTTTGGCTGCTGCAGGCCTTCTGAAAGACGACAGGGTACTCATGGCAGCATCAACAGGTACATACATGGGTTTGTTTTAGATAAAAGAAACCAGGTGTTGGAAGAAAAAACAAGTTCAGTTCCAAGCCGGGAGTAAGACACTGGAAATAAAATGGAGGCTGACTGCTTAGGAACGAAGGTTTAATGATGAGCAGAACCAACAACAGCATGTAGTTCTGGGACAGCTGACAAAATGGAATTGAGAGTGGGTAGGTTTTTATACCTACTTTGAGCTTTGTATTTGAGATGCCTGTTCCTGTGCAAAAACGTGTCCTTTAATATTCTAATGGCTGTTACCAGATTCCTATGGGGTCATGTAGGGGTCATGGCTGGCTCTATAGATAAAAGGAGAAATGCAAATCCTAGGTGTTTGTCTGAGCTAATCGTGTCAACTTTTGTCTTAGCTAATTGTGTTACTTATCTGGAGTTTCTGATTGCTCTTCGCTTATTAATAGACTGGCCCAGTCTTTCTGAATGGATTACAGTCTTGTAAAGACTGGCCTCTTCATGTCAATTCTGTTCTTATAGAATTCACATTTTGAAAGCTTAGCATTCAGCTTAGCAGCTCGGAGCTTTTTCAAGACTGCTCTGACCAATTTCACATGTTCTGCCTTAGTCTCAGTGTAAATCAGGATGTCATCCAAATACACCAAGACTCCATTATACAGGTGTTCATGGGGGACCTCATTGATCAGTTGCATGAACACAGCAGGGGCTCCCTGTAGCCCAAAAGGGAGCACCTTGAACTGGAAGCAGCCTAAAGGGCAATTCAAAGCAGTCTTCCATTTGTCTCCCTCCTTAATCCTGATGCAATAATAGGCTTCTCTCAGGTCTAGCTTAAAAGAAATTCTCTCTTTCACCAGGTGGGCTAACATGTCCCTCATGAGAGGCAAGGGGTACACATTTTCCACTGATACCACATTCAACTATCTATAATCCACGCAGAGGAGAAGAGACCCATACTTCTTTTCCCTGAATAAGACAGGGGCTGCCACCCGGGGTCTGGCAGTCTGGATGAAACCCGGACTAAGTTCTTGTCGATGAACCTATGGAGCTCATCTAATTCTCTAGGGGTCATTGAATACAGCTTCGGCTTTGGCAACTTAGCCCCGGGGATGATCTCAATAGCAGAGTCCATAGGTCAGTGAGCAGGAAGCTTATCCAACCTCTTCTCACTGAAAACCTCAGCTAGGTCTCGGTATTCTTTTGGGATGCTCTGAACTCTTGCTCACTCAGCATGGAGGCAAGTTCCTGCTTTGGACCCATCTTATCTCCAGGCAACCCCAGGGGAGGTGCCCTCCTCCTGGGGAACTTTAGCTGATCCTCTCTCCAATCAATTAGGGGGTTCCATTTCTTTAACCAAGATAACCCTGGTACCAGGGGCCATTCCATGCCAGGAGCCACGATGAATGCTAAAGTCTCTGAGTGGCTTCCCATGGCTAGTCCCAGGGGATCGGTTACAAACTGGCTACGGACCCATCAAGCTGGCAAAAAGTGATGGGGTCCTTGAGTTTCCTTAGGGGAGGCCCCCAACTTCCCAACTAAGTTGGGGCTTATTAAGCACTGCATGCATCCCGAGTCCAGCAGAGCGATTAGGGCCATTTCCCTGCCCATGCCCAGGACTGTCAGTTCCATGGACATGGTTATGGGGTCAATCGGCCCACTTACCAATGGATTGTCATCATAATTGCTCTCTGATGTTCCTGACTCGTCGTCTGGTCGGGGCAGCTCCATGACCTCCAAGGACTTCAGGGCGGTATCTTTTGAGTGCTGGGTGGATTTGCTGCTTGACTCCCCCCTGGAGGCTCAATCCGACTTTCTGACTGGGGTTTTGCTACAGCACTCTGCAGCATAATGCCCTTCCTTGCTACACTTGAAGCAGGCGGTGGAATGCGGTTGGGTGGCAGAAGCTCTGCCAGATTCTTCCTTTCTCTTGGGCTGGCTTCATCTCCCCGGTTTCACAGGACAGTACATGTTCCAAGTCTGGTCATTTTCCAGTTCTTTAGCCAGGAGACACCATTTGTAGAGACGAGCAGGTGCCCCATGTGCCACACAGGTGTTGTACAAGTCATCATTCAGCCCATCCTGGAAATAGCTTATGAGGATGTCTTTGGGCCAGTTCAGGCAACAAGCCCAATCTCAAAACTCCTCTCTGTATTCAGCTTTATGGTTTTGATCTGATCCTTGGTTTTTTGGTCTGCCAGGTGATCTTTAAAACAGCGTCTTAGTGCGGTCATGAAATGGTTAAAGTTCCGAAGTTCAGGAGCATTGTAGTTGTACAGGGTGACCATCCACCAGGCAGCGGTTCCTTCCAGAGCTAGAGTGATGACCCGGATTTTGGCGTTGTTGGGCAGAGACTTCCCATACACTTGCATGTAGGTGAGGATGTGAGCCAAAAAGAAGCCTAGCTGCTGGGGATCCCCATCGAATTTGACTCCCAACAGAACTAGCTTCATTTCTTTGGGGGGAGTCCTCTCTCTGGGCAGTTGTGGGGTCCAAGCTCTCCAGGGTATTGCTCCGCAGTCTCTGTGGCCCCCACAGCCCCTGCTGACGTCTCTGCTATAGCGGCTTCTCCCTCTCTGCTCCTGGTCTCCTCAGTTAATTCTCCCCCTTCTCTGGGTAGCTCAAGGACTTGGCTTTTAGGTCCTTGAAAGCCTCCACCATGTAATGCATGGCTCACTTCAGGATCGCCTCCATCGGGTTTGTTTGCAGGTCTGGATCTTCCTCATTGGACAGCAGTCCTGACTTTTTCTTGCAAGTTCTTTTACCCCCTCCTCAGGTGAGGGTCACTTTCTGGGACCTTTCCTCCCAATCTTCTTTTCTCCCAACCCTGAGCAACCATCTTGGTCTCGAGGCTTCTTCTAGGACAGCGGCTTCCTCCACCCAGGTGGAGGTGCCTTCTTCAGGATAAATCCAAATGGCTGCCTCACTGCAGTCTTTGGTTCTGATGTCTCTCACTTTTCTGCCATGCAGAAGCATGCTGTGCATACCCCCCCCCCCGGTAGGGCAGATGTCTCTCTGGGTTGGGCCCTACTACAGAGCTTGCTTTATGTAAGGACTGCCTCAACTAGATCTCCCAAGAAAGCATAACTCTTGAAACAGGCATTCTCTCAAAAGGAACTTTTTTGAGAGTTAGTAATGGCAAGAGAGCAAAGCAAGGTCTGAGATTTGGTGCGTAAAGGATTACATCAAAAAGGCAATTCATAACTCCTCCCCACAATGTACAACCATCCGGTTGAAACCCAGCCAATCCAAAGATGCCACAGTGTTATGAGAAGCTGAAGATTTAGTGGGCTTCTCAAGGTCTCTAACAGTTTTGTTTCCCAATGGTTCTAGGCTCCATTGTCTGGAGATGTTTTCAGTCACATTCCTCTTGCCCAGAGGGAGGGCATCTTGCCCAGAGTAGAACAAAGCAAATAATAATTCCCCTGCAGGCACCCTCCTCCAATAGTATGGCAAGGCCTGAAAATACATAGGCAAAAACAGGAAAAGGAAAGGGGAAAGATTAAAGGCAAATACAATTGAGGGACTCTAACAAAAATAGTTTGACCCCCTAGGTAAATGGATGGAGGATTTAAAGAGTTGAAGTGAGAGAAGTGAGAGGAAGATAGGCTAATTATATAGATGCAGGAGAGAGAGAGAGAGAGAGAGAGAGAGAGGGAGGGAGGGAGGGAGGGAGGGAGGGAGATATAACTAATCTTAGCCTTTCTGTCAAGTTGACTCTCCTACCTGGTGGAGCTGACCATAATTGGGTATCATCAGCAACTCCATGTCATTGAGTAACCTCACCCAACAACTCACACGTAGCATCTGCTTTCTTGAAGAATGGGTAACTTAATCAATTGTTAAATTTCCCAATCTTTTCTCTCCAACCAAAAGTCACCTTCAATATTTTTATCTGTTTGGCTAAATTCTGTTTCTGTGCTGTTTTTTAGGAGGGAATCGTTGGGAAGAATATAATGCTCACACCCACAACATTGAAGGCACTTCTTATGCCTTGTTGGCCCTGCTGAAAATGAAGAAATTTGATCAAACTGGTCCTGTAGTCAGATGGCTGACAGATCAGAAATATTATGGGGGAACATATGGACAAACCCAAGTGAGCCTTTGCTTTATTGTCAGATTATGTATATTGTCAGAATACACAGATTATAATCTTCTGAACTCTATTCTACTTCAGGCTGCTTAAAACAAAGCAATAGTCTGAATTGTTGCATGTTTTGCCTAAAGAAGAGAAGGCAAAGTTGAGACATGATAGCAGTTCTCATAATATTTGAAGTGCTGTCATGGGGAAGAGGATGTGGATTTATTCTCCGTAGTGCCTAAGGATAAGACAAGAAACGGTGAATGGAAGCTTTACAGAGAAAGTCCTCCCCCCACCACCAAAAAAAGAAGAAGGAGTGCTTTTCTGACTGTACTTTTTCAACCGTCCCGTTGGCATGTACAGCAAAAGAAACTCCTGGGACATTTTTCATTTTACCAAGCATTTACTGACAGATCCATATAGGTACAGAAGAAGCAAAGCCAGTTCTAAGGTTTTGGTGTGAAGCGCAACATAGAAAACACTCCTTTTCCTTCCTTTGGACACCCAGTGGCCACTGTCCACCAATCCAGGTTAAGCATTTTATTTTGTGAAAACAGTCTGCATCTTTTGAAAGTCCTCTGCGTCTGACCTTGGAGTTGCGAGATTTTCTCAGGCTGCAAACAACTCACGTAAATTCCTTTCCCCCCTCCCAGCTCCCCACATTTTCTAATCATCCCCCTCCCCCTCCCATAGCTTCTTTGTCAAGTTGTGAGCGGAAAGAAGCTCCTTGCAAGTCAACCTTGACAACTCAGCTGTTAGAATAGCTGCTATAGGATTTGACTAATTCTGATAGACTGAAAGAAACTACAGGTTTCACTTCAGTCATCTGTAAGTTTTTTTTGGCACAAAATATCCATAGGAGAAAATGCTTTCTGCTGAGAAAAGATCAGTACAAAACATGGTAGACAGAGAATTGTTTATCTCTACTTGGTTAGCAGACAAGCACATGAATCTTTTAATGTGCAGGACAAAAAATAGCTTCTGAAAGAAAATTTTACCTGAAGATTATCTAGGGCTGTGGTGGTGAACCTATGGCACGCGTGCCACAGGTGGCACCAGAGCCCTCTCTGTGGGCACGTGCGCCGTTGCCCCAGTCCTAGCCTTCAGCTGGGTTTTATAAAACCTTTTTGCTTTAGGCCCCCGCCGCCATGTGCAAAAAAAAAAAGGTTCAATCAATCAATCAATCAATTTCAACTTCTCGCGGAAAAAAAAAGATCTCGCAAAGTTGGAATTGATTGATTGAACTTTTTAGTCCCACCCAGTCTGCCATTACCACTACAGCCACGCCCACTCAATGGGCCACATCCACCCAATTGGCCACACCCACCCAATGGGCCATGCCCACCTGGCACCCAATAATACGTAAGTGGGTTTTGGGTTGCAGTTTGGGCACCCGGTCTCTAAAAGGTTCGCCATCACTGATCTAGGGTTTATGTCCTACCTACATCCATGTTGAAATTAAGGGAACTAAGGGAAATGTCATCCATAGACTTCCCATTGTCCTAGATCATTTAGTTCTACAGATAAAAGGCTCTTCAAAGATGTATGTATGTGTACATAAGTCAACTCTGTATATTTACTTATTCAGTTTGTAGCCCATCTTCTCATTTATGATCACATGATCTAACAGACAATAGTAAAAATTAAAAAGATAGTTTGGGTATTTCAACAAGCCCCAAAACCATATTCTTCCCAATGTGTTAAACATTTATTTCTCTGGTACAATATATCACTGGATTTTCAGTTCCTTTTTGTGATTTTTCAAGAAAACAATCTTATTTTTCCTTTCTCCCATTCCAGGCAACAGTTGTGGGGTTTCAGGCTCTTGCTGAATATGAGATTGCGATGCCTTCCCATAAGGACTTAAACTTAGATATTGTTATTAAGCTGCCAGAACGAGAAGGACCTATAAACTACAGAATTGATGCTACCAATTCTCTCCGAGCCCAGACAACAGAGGTATAGTATTTCGGCAGGTGTATTTATTATCCCTTTCATTGGAAATAATTATTTTGGAGTTTAAAGTTCGAAGACAGCTTTTTTTGAAGAACTGGGTAAAACTATACAGAATTTAGTGAAATCAGTGAATTTAGTGAAACAACAAAGAAAATCTTAATCACTTCTCCCTGCTGGAATTGTGGTGGTTGAAGATTAGCCCATGTTCAAGCACCAGATCTGGGAGACTGGCTTAAGGATATTGGCTTCTTTGTCAACATACAGTGTAGTTTTAAATGACTTCCGTTTCCTCCCATAAAGCTGCAAAAGGCTGTGCTCCAAACAATATTCCAAAATTGTTTCTGTACTTTCAAGAACTATTCCATTTTTGATAGGAAAGAGATTTTAATAGCTCTGGGGGTCTTCTGTAGCACTTTGCAACATCTTCGCTTAGTACATGAAGATAAAGTCCTTAAAACGATCTATGCTATTTACTATTTCTGATATTGTAGAAGCAAGTTAGAGCTAAAGTAGATGTATGATACTAATAGAGTTTAAATATGTTTATATATAGATCTGGTACAATCAAGTAGAAATAAATATTTGTGAAACAGCATTTGAGGGAAAAACACATGAAGGAATGTAAACTATGGCAGGGATAATTACCAATATACCTATAGCAACAGGGGCCTTGGGTGCAATCCCACAACAACTGGAGCACCACTTAATCACCTGCGGCATTGATTAATTACTATCAGTCAATTGCAAAAGGCAGCTTTACTTGGAACAGCTTACATCCTGTGATGATACTTTTAACACCATCAAAGAACAAAATCTGCCTATCCCTGGTCCTTGGGGATGACTCAGCAGACGGATAAAAATGCCACACCCAGTCTAAATATCTGGCTGATTGTGAGAACAACCAATAATAATGACAAAGCGACTCAACATATTTATATGTCCAGTTATGCATTATTTTTTTTGGGACCGGCTGTGATTGTAAAGTCAAGAATTATTATGGTTCGTCGTACAGTCACCCAGATATTAATGAACTTCTGTAATTAACTGATGTGGGTGTTAAATGCCCAATTCTATGACCATCGAAGCAAATAACTGTGGTCAATAAGTGAATCATGTAGCTCTTAAGCAAATCCAGCTCCCCCTATTGGTCTTTCTAATTGCCTCCAGCCCTTGCTCTTCTGAGGTCCCTTCTATGTTCAACTAGTTTTTCTGTGCTGAGCTGGTCTAATAGGCCCTGGTCTACTGCTGTCCATAGTGCCTGGTCTGCTGCCATCTGTAGGCCCTGGTCTATTACTGTCCGTAGCACCTGGTTTACTGTGCTGCAGTGTTCCACCACCCCCACCAATAGTTCCGCAGCCCCATGGCTCCCGTTTGCTGGTCCATCCTGCCCGTTTTCTGCTTCCTGCAAACAAGGCTGCCTGGATGGTTCACAGTAAGCTCTTCTCTTCTCTCCCTGACTGGCTCTCCTCCCTCCTCCACTATTTCACCAGCTCTCCTGATTCTCCTCTCTGCTGGTTGTTGCACTGCACTCAGTCCGCTTTCCTCTCCTCTTTTTTTATTTTTCTGACTTATCTTTCCCTCTTTCCCTCTCCCCCTACCATTTTGTCTTAGTTTAAGATAGCTTAGTTTAATAGCAACTTCTCTTCCCACAATGTAACCATGCTTCCTGTGTGGCTGCCATCTTGGATTTGTAAAATCAAAGGAACTGCAGTTGAAGGTCATGCTAATCCTGATTGCTTTTCAGACCAAGCTCAATGAAGACTTCACTGTGTCAGCATCAGGTGATGGAAAAGCAACAATGACCATTTTGACAGTCTATAACGCACAAGTACAGGAGGATGCAAATGTTTGCAACAAATTCCATCTTGAGGTTTCTGTTGAAAATGTCCAGTTGAGTAAGTTTGGCTTCCTAGAAATAGTAGATTGTAATGAAATTTGTGTATGTATGTGTGGGGAAATTAAGGTTTTTGTGTTCACCATGTCAGGATCTCAATGTGGAACAAACTTACTCTGCTATTTATTCACAAAAAAGTCATTTGATAGAAAATAATATTAACTTCATACTTAGTTGAGATCCAGTTTTTGCAGTAAACAAAATAATTCATTTCCTTTTGCCCTAAACAAGAGGGTGTTGAGATCACTGAAGGACAGGTTTTGGTGTTGAAATATGTAGACTGAACAGGAATTGAAGTGGCAGGCGACAAGCATGCTATCTTCCGTTGTATTTCTTCAGAGGCAAAGGGAACAATCCTGTTGGCAGATGTCTAGCAAAAAATATGAATTCTACCTTTTGAGGGAGAGGACCACTGACTAGGCACGCAATGCCTCCTCCTATGGCCTGACTCAGGCAGGGACAGGGTGGGCCCTCCTCTCCTTGTCCCACGATGGGCCTGGGAGCCCCAGCGGGTCAGGCTAGATGGGAGGGAGCTGTCCTGCTTCCCACCCCTCCTTGCTGCATCAAAGGGAAGCACATTTAAGTGTCCACTGAAGCAAAATGCTAAGGGACAGGCATCCCTCAGTGAATTGCCCAGGAGAGGGGGGCGGGTTAGGAGTGCTGGCAGGCCATTGCCAGGGAAGAATGCCAGCGAAGTGCCCACCAAGCATAAATACTGGTGGTGGGTCAGTTGTGGTGGTGGGGCCATGAAGAAATGGGTGCGAAATTGTGGCTGACGCGAATTGTCCTAGATCCATTCCAGACTTAGTTTTGACAAATGAGGATAGGGTACCAGAAGCTGAACTGGGGGAAAACGTAAGTTCCAGTGATCACCAATGCCTTTGGTTTAACATTAAAACTAAAACTGGTATAACATACACTAAAACTAAAGTTTTAGACTTCAACCAGACAAATTTTAACAAAATGGGAGCATGTCTAAAACCTAATTTTGAAAGTTGGCATAAAGTGACAGGAATGAAGGCTAAGTGGACGCTGATAAAATCCGCCATCTTGGAGGCAACTGCAGGTAGTCCTCAACTTATGACCACAATTGAGCCCAAAATTTATGTTGTTAAGTGAGACATTTGTTAAGTGATTTTCCCCATTTTACGACCTTTCTTGCCCAAGCTGTTAAGTGAATCACTGCAGTTGATAAGTTACTAATCCAGTTGTTAAGTGAATCTGGCTTTCCCATTGACTTTGCTGGTCAGAAGGTAGCAAAAGGTAAGCACATGATATTGGGACACAGCAATGGTCATAAATATGAATCAGTTGCCAAGTATCTGAATTTTGATCACCTGATAATGGGGATGCTGGAAAGGTCACAACTGTGAAAAACGGTCATAAGTCACTTTTTCTGTGCCATTTTAACTTTGAATGGTCACTAAATGAACTTTTGTAAGTCAAAGACTACCTCAGTGGTGGCGAACCTATGGCATGGGTGCCAGAGGCGGCACTCAGAGCGCTCTCTGTGGCATGCGTGCTGTCGCCCCAGTCCTAGGCCTTCATCTGGGTTTTATACTAAAACCTTTTCGCTTTAGGCCTCCGCCGCCGTGTGCAAAAAAAAAGGTTCAATCAATCAGTCAATTTCAACTGCTCGCGGGAAAAAAAAGATCTTGCAAAATTAGAATTGATTGATTGAACTTTTTAGTCGCACCCAGTCTGTTACTACCGCAGCCACGCCCATCCAATGGGCCACACCCAGCCAATTGGCCACACCCAGCCAATGGGCCACACCCAGCCAATTGGCCACACCCAGCTAATGGGCCACACCCAGCCAATTGGCCACACCCAGCCAATGGGCCACACCCACCCGGCACCCGACGATGCATAAGTGGGTTTTGGGTTGCAGTTTGGGCACTCGGTCTCTAAAAGGTTCGCCATCATTGGACTACCTGTAGTCTCTGTGTGAGGCACATTAGTAAAAGCAAAAGAAAGAGAAACCTACTCTGGTTCATAGCAAATGTTTAATCAGTCTCTTCTAACAAGACTGGTTCCCAGGACTGGTGAGCAGCTAATATTATACCCATCCACAAGAAGGGGAAAAAGCTAGAAACTGTAGGCCAGTGAGCTTAACACTTGTAGTAGTGAAATTAATGGAATCACTCCTGAAAAAAAAAGGAATGAATATTTAAAAGTGCACAACTTGATGGACCCAAAGTAGCATGGCTTTACTGAAGGAAAATCATGTCAGACTAATTTGATAGATTTTTTTAAACTATGTCACAAATGTTTTGGATGAAGATGATGCTGTGGAAATAGCCTATCTGGATTTTGGCCTATCTGGAAGTTCGGTGAGGGATAGATCCCAGTGTGTGTTTGTTAATGGGGCACAACGTGAACAGAGACAAGTCACAAGACTCTCTCCTGCATCCTGTTCTGTTCAATGTGTTTCTACGTCAGGAGTACCCAACCCCCAGTCCGTGAACCAGCACTGGTCCATGGCATGCCAGCAACTGGGCCACGTAAACAAACGAAACCCCATGGCTGAACCAATGGCATAGTTCTCATCTTTCTCAGAGCACACAAGTCCTATAACCATGTCAAGGTAGCACCTCAGTGGGTGTTGTTGTTGTTATGGTTTGTCACACAGTCAGCCAGATGTTCAGACTGGATTTGGCATTGTTCACCTATCAGGATGCAGGCAGCATGCAAAACCATGCCCCCCTCTGGTCTGTGGAAAAACCTTTCTCCATGGAACCGATCCCTGGTGCCCCAAAGGTTGGGGACCACTGTTCTAAGTGATACAACAGAAGGATTGCTAAGTAATGTCTGAGTGGGTGTTGTTGTTTTTTGCCGATAACACAAAGGTTTGTAATAAAGTTGATGTTCCTGGGGGTATTCGTAATATGGAAAATAATTTGGCAGTGCTGGAAAATTGGTCCAAAGTGTGAATACTGCAGTTCAATGTTGCTAAATATAAGATCATGCACTTGGGGAAAAAGAATTCTTTGGCAGGGTACAATATCAAGGGTTCAGTGTTAGATAGAACAACAGAAGAAAAGGATTTAGGTGTGCTCATTGCAGATGTCTTCTCAATGAGTAAATGGTGTGGTCAGACAGCTATGAAAAACAAAATTCTGAGATACACCACTAGAGGGATTACAAGCAGGAAGAAGGGGGTCCAAATGCTGCTATATAGGGGTTTGGTCACACCCCATGTAGAATAGTGTGTCCAGTTTTGGAGATAAAACTTAAAAAAAGATGTTGATAAGATTGAGTGAGTCCAGATATGGGCAAGAAAAATGGTGCAAAGCCTGAAGGAAAAAAACATATCAGGAGAGATTGGAAGAACTAAATATGTACAGCCTGGAGAACAGAAGGGATGTGAGGGGACATGATTAAAATATTTAAATATATTAAGGTTGTGAATAAGGTTCTAGAAGGCAATATGTTCAATATTAAGCAAAATCAAGAACACAGGGGCATAACCTCAAACTGTCAGAAGGGAATGTAATGTTAGATAGTATTACTACACAGAAAGAGTAGTGGAAGCTTGGAACTAACTTCTAGCAGAGGTAGTAGGTCAGTCACCAGTAACTGTTTTAAACATACTTGAGATAAACAAATATCCATCATCCAACAAAATTTTAAAAATAGAATTAAATAATAATAGCATAGATAGTACCAATAGTAATAGGCTCCACTTGAACACTATTGGCATTGATGCTGCTCCACTTGAACACTATTGGCATTGACAAATTCACCATCAGTCAATATGCAAAAGGTGGTTTTGCTGAGCTTCCATCCTGAGACTATTTCTGTAACATCATCAAACATCCACATCTCCTATCCCAAGTATTTGGAAAGAACGTGACAGGTGGACAATGCCAAATTTAGTCTGAACATCTGGCTGACTGTGTGACGAACCATAACAACAACGACAATGACAACACCCAATGACAACACCTTGACGTGGTTGTGGGACTTGTGTGCTCTGAGAAAGATGAGAACTATGCTGGAGGTTCAACCATAGTGGACAGGTCTCGTTTTACAAATTTTATTGATTTTCAAATAAAAAACATATAACACAATACAAATATGGTGTACTTCATTAAAAAAAAAAAGAAAACTATTAAGTAATATGTTTTTTTGGGGTGGTCGGCAATCCCCCCCCCGCATCCTCCCTCTCTCTCTCCCTTCCAACCTACTTTCCTCTTACTTTCCTCCCCTCCTATCCACACCTCTCTCCTCCTTCCTCCCAACTAACCTACACATCCCACCTCCTTCTTTTCCTCATCCTTCGGATGCAGTTTAAGGGTACCAGCCGGCCATCTCCACTTAAAAGAAAATTTCTTTTCATTATTTCTCTATTAATACACCAAATTTTATATAATTCTATCCCCCTTCATCCCCTTCCCCCACCCTGGACTTCCCAGAACTGATTACAGGGTTAAACACACACTATCCCAAGTCTAAATACTACTACCCAAATATAAAGCAATCAAATATAAACATACTTTAACTCAAATAGAAACAATCAAATATAAGCATATATACATATAAACTCTAAACATATAATCTATCCATCTTCGATAAACCCAAGTATCTTAAAGTTAATCTTTGCCATTTCTACAAAATCATCTTGCTACTATTCATTTCTTAATTCAAATCTTCATATCTCCAATAAAATTCTCAGATATTTTGAGCCCCTATAATCATATAAGCTCTATCTCAATCTTTAATCTCAAATACTCCTTTAAAATAATATAAATTTCTTCAAATAATAAAATATACTCTTTCTTTTTTATGGTAAATTCTAATAACATATCCCCAAGTCAATAAACATTTCTCAAATATTTTAAACCCATTTAATCACACAGTCTTTAACTAATTTTATAAATTCTCCTTATATAAACTCTACTTCAATCTTTTAAAATAAATCTTACAGACTCTTCACTTCATTTTTATATTATTTGAAATAGTAAGATATTCTCTTTCTTCCCAAATTCAGACCACTAGTGTTCCAAGTCAAAAGTTTTCAAAATAAGAGACTTCCAGAACTTTCCTTATGAATCTATCTTCAATGTCACTCTTCTCATCGGCTCTGAAACGGAGTAATATATTGAAGTTAAGGTCCTTTTTACTATTCCTTTCATTTATGTGCATTCTTTGCTCAAACGTTCCTTCCATTCTTTTAATTCGCGTTGATGATGAGTAATAATCCTTTCCCTTCAAACTGTAACGCATCTGAAATCTCTGATGATAAAAAGCCTGTATGTCCTTGTAGCAGGATCTTATAGAACAAGGCTTTTCAACCAGTGGTACGGGTACCACCTGTGGTACATTGGCACCTGGCAGGTGGTACGTGACCATCCTAGAAAAATGGTAGCGGGAGAGGGGAATGAGCTGAATCGGTGACAGCCCTGCACAAGCCTGAACGAGAGATGGCTGGAGCTGCAGGGCTGTCAAGGCTCAGCGGAAGCACCAGGATCAGCGCTTCTTCATGGCTGTCAGGGCTCAGTGGAAGCGCCAGGATCAGCGCCAGGCTCCAGCTGGAGCTCGGCGCTGATCCTGGCCCTTCTGCTGAGCCCAGAAAAAGCCCCGATCAGCTGGAATGTTGCAGCATCTCCAGGGTCTTGTGATTTACAATACATTCAGATGCTTGGCAACTGATTCATATTTATGACAGTCACAGTGTCCCAGGGTCATATGAAGTGACCAAAACCTGCTGCAACCACCCAGCAGATGGGGGGAATAAACACCAAACAACCCCCACCCCACCCCCGCTGCCAATCCTCAACAGAAATGCTCACAACAATGAAAACCTCGGACAGGAGGAAGAGCGCCGCTGGGTGGGCAGGCAGGTGTCTTGCTCGGCACTTTTTTCAGTGCCATCGTAACTTCGAACAGTCACTAAGCAACTGTTGTAAGTCGAGGACTACCATTACTTCATCACTTTTTTCCTTTTTTTTTGGGTCATCAAGTTTTTGACACCTTGCTAGGCGACTGGTGGTACTCGGATATTGCCATATCCTAAAAGTGGTACAATGGGTGAAAAGGTTGAAAAGCCCTGTTCTAGAAAAACGGACAGCCAGATCTCCAAGTGAATTTCTCTGACGTACAGCCCCCAAATAAACTCTATAATTTTTTTTCCTCAAAATATCTTCAGGGTCGCATTCCAAAACCACAATTTGATCTGTCGCTGCTTCCTCTCTCAGTTTTTCCTGCTTCTAATATGATCCTCTTCTCAAAACAGGCTCCATGTCTCCATATTGTATCATGTCATTTTGAACCAATTCCACAATATCTTCCTCTGACCTTTCAACATTTTCATCCACCTGTCGCTCCAAACAATCTGTAGAATCTTGAAAAATAGATGCTACTATCTGCGTCAAAATATCCTGTACATCTTTAAGTGTAATTGATGGATGAAGTGAAAGTGAAGACATTTTAAATTGAAACTGCTATAAAATTATATAAAAATCTTTACAATACATCTCTGTCCATTCAACAACTGGAAGAAGAGTAAAAAAAATTTCTTAGCAATGCCTTCTGGTACAAAGAAACGGCAATTCAGCAGCCATTTTCTTCTTACTTAAATTTAAAAAGAAAAAATAAGGAAGATGCTTTAATATTCTCTGAGTTAAAGTTTTATATCACCTATAATTGCCCGTCCTCCTGTTCAGTCCCGTCTGCTTGTAAATTCACTCTCACAAAAACTTCAAATTGCAGAAGTGAAAGCTGCAGTTAGCTTTGTTCCTCTGCGAAAGGAACAAAGGCACCATGGGGTGCGGAGTAAGTCCAGACTCTGAGAGAACTCACACCTATCAACCCCCCCATGGAGAAAGGGGGGAGAGAGGGAGCTCTATTTCTATCCGGACAAGCTCACCCCTCCCTCTTTGCCCGAGGGACGAGGTTCCAAGCCGAGAAGCAGCTGATGATCACTGCTTCTTGCCGGCTCTGACGCAGCCCCAGGTGGGCGGCTAGAAAACGCCACCATTCCCTGCAGCAGTCTTCACTGGAAGCCGACAGGTCTCATCAAAGGAGTCAGACAAAGAATCTCACTCCCATAACAAATATGGTGAGATGTAAATTACAGAAATCCATACTGGCTTGGTTGTCACCCAGGTTAACAAGGGCCATACTAGATGTTGGAGGATGTTCTGGATGTTCAGATTAGCCCAATTTTCACCAGTTATGAAAAATGTGCTAGTCTCAGCTTCCGGCTCTCTGTGTAATAAACCAATAATAATAAAAATAAATAACTCAGGACTATTGGCTGAGCAACCAGGACCAGCAGCTGCAGAACTACTGGAAAGAAAGATGCTTACCTGTCACAAATATTTAGTGATTGAAAACAAAAAAAAATATGATGATATGTTAATTATAGATCAAGTTCAACAAGAAAAGGATATTTGAAATGGATGCACCAGTTTTTGGAAAGAACAACATCTGGAATCAGAAATAACAGAACAGAGGCTAGCAGAACAACACTGATTTATAATATAAAATAAAGTATTCACAGAAGCAGAATTGGAAGAACTGCAAAGGTATACAAAGGACAAAGAAATCATAGCTTGTAGAGGCAAATCAGAGGGAGTTGGCAGTAGAGGAATCCAGCAAAGATATTTGGAAGCCAGGTGCCTTTTCCTCTGCCTCAGAAGGAACAAAGCCTCATAACTACAGTAGAAGAATTGAAACAAAGAATAACTGAGCATCATCTAGAACAGCACAAAAACGTTAGAACAAGGTTGCCTGTGTTGAAGCTTGTTTCAAAGAAACAGCTAGCATAACATTAAAAGATGCCAATACTGCAATATCAAATATAAGCACCAGCTCAATGCAAGAAACAAACTAATGTACAGCACAGCTGCAGTTATAACTGAATACCTGGGATGCAAAATCAACAAAGAAGAAAAAAAGGCAAACAGTGTGCCACCAAAATGGAAAGTTAAACTGGAAAAATAAGATCAGCAAGCTGAGAGCAGATGCAAGCTAGAATAAATGAAAGAAAAGAAGCTGAAGAAAATCAAAGAACATCTAATCAAGAAATACCACTTAGAAACAAGGAAGATCAAGGAAGCACTGGAAATAATAAAGCAGCAAATAATAGCTGTAGGCAAGAAGATTAGCAAATACAAAGATCAAACTGCAAATTATAGGCAGAACCTCCAATTTCAATCTAATAAGAAACATTTCTACCCGTCCATCAGTGGAGAGACTGCAGTAAATCAGTCAGCACTTGACAAGGAAGAAACAGTACAGTTCTGGGCTTAGATGTGGGATAACCCAAAGAAATACAACAAGGATGCAGCTTGGTTAACATCAAGAGAGGAATCTTCTAAGGCAGGGGTGTCAAACTCGCAACGTCACGTGAATACTTATCATGACTTTTTTGCCATTGCCAGCAATGGGGTGGACGCAGTTTCACTATGATGCATTCAGCCCGTGGCCAGCAGTTTGACACCCCTGTTCTAAGGAGACTCACTATCACCACTACTATTTGTCATTGCACTGCTTCCTCTGTCAACAATACTCAGGGCACTGCTTTCAGCCATCAAAAACATCTGCCAAACTATCCCACTTCCTTTACATGTATGGAAAAATGCTATCTGAAATAGAATTGCTGCTCAACACTATCCGTATATTCAGCCAAGATATTGCAATGGAGTTTGGGCTGGACAAATGTGCCATACTTACCATGAAACGGAAAAATAGTGAAAACTGACAGAATCAAAATGACCTATGGAAATAATATCAAGAGTCTGGATAAATATAAATACCTGGGCATCCTTCAAGCTGATAATATCAAGTACAATGAAGTCAAGAAAAAGATTAGAAATGATTACATCAAGAGATTGAAGAAGATCTCAAAATCCAAACTCAGTGAAGGAAATATCATCAAAGTGATCCATACCTGGGCAGTCATTTGATAGACGCTGGAATAGTGGACTGGATTCAGACAGACCTAAAGGCCCTGGATAGGAAGACCAGAAGAATAATGACAATGAATCATGCCTTTCATTCACACAGTGATGTTGATAGATTATAACTACCAAGGAAAATGGGTGGGCATGAAATGTTGCAAGTACATCAGATGGTTGAACAAGAAAAAAGGGCATTGGAAGAGTATCTGAAAGACAATGAAGAAGATGCACTGAAGCTAGAATATTAGGAAGACATACTGAATACTGGAGAGACCAAACTGGCCTACAAGAAAGATCAAATGAAAAAGAGAAAGGAGGCATGGGAATATAAAGCATTACATGGCCAGTATATTAAAAAAAACAGCAGGCAAAGCAAATAATAACAGGAGTTGGTAATGGCTAAGAGCAGGAAAGTTGAAGGAAGAGACCAAGGAGTTAATTCTGGCTGCACAAGACCAAGCCTTAAGAACAAATGCAAACAAAGCCAGAATTGAGAAGAGAGCAACAGATAGCAAATGCTATCTCTGCAAAGAAGCTGATGAAACAGTAGACCACCTGATTGACTGCTGCAAGAAAATTGCCCAGATTGACTACAAAGCAATGTCATGACAAAGTAGCAACAATAGTGCACTGGAAGATCTGCAAGAAATATCATTTGCCTGCAAACAAGAACTAGTGAGACCATAAAACAGAGAAAGTCATAAAAATGAAGAAGCTAAATTGCTCCAGGATTTTAGAATTGATGGACCACTAATCTTTTTCTTCCTTCTGTTTTCAGTGTTTCTGTTTCTAGGACACACAATAGTAGAAACAAATACACACACCCAGACAAACATATGCACAAACATACACATAGAACAGCACATACTGTAGATATAAAGAAAAAACATAAATCTAGTTCTTGCAAAATGATGATGAGAGGCATTTTACACTCAGCTTGAAAGTTCCTAGCTCACACACTTTAGAATCTATGCAACCAGTTCTTTAGTGATTGAAATTGCAGGGGTTGGACTAGATGACCTCCAAGGTCCCTTCCAACATTATTATTATTATTATTATTATTATTATTATTATTATTATTATTATTATTATTATTATTATTATTATTATTTAGTTAAACTTTGCCTATTCATAGACCTCTTTCAAAAATTCTTTAACAAACAAATCAATTATAGAAATAGAGGGTAAAAGTGATTAGGTTAATTCTTGGTTTTCCAAAGAGATGTTATAGCCAGTTGGACAAGAAAAAAAAAATCTAAATTTGGTTCTTGAAAAATGAAGAATAAGTTGCATTTTACACTCGGCTTGAAAGTTCCTAGCTCATACACTTTAGAATCAACACAACCAATTCTTCAGTTATTGAAATTGGGCTTATGATTCTTTGTTAAACATTCCTTATTCATGTGATTTCTTTCAAGAGGGAATCAAGCAAGCATAAAAATAGAGGGTAAAACGATTGGTTTAATCCTTTGTTTTCCAAAGAGATGTTACGGCCAGTTGGACAATCAAACTTTTCACCTTTAAAAAAACTGCTAAGAATTTGTACAGAATCTGATTTTCCCCCCTTTCTTTTGCAATTTTTAGACTTAAAACAGGCAAAGGGAGCCAAGGGAGCCCTCAGGCTCAAAATCTGCACTAGGTAAGAATGTTGAATATTAAAGAAAACTGGATTGTAACAAGATATTTAGGGTAATAACCTGAAGAAGCAGTTGTGTTGCTTTTCAAGAAAATAGTTATACTTCTCCCAATCTTATACTCTATGTCTGTTTGTATATTGATCTGTTTTCTTTGCACCTTCTTAATTTGTAACATTTTTTTTGTTGGTGGATGAAATAAAGAGCAGGATTTAAGTCACCGCAGTTCCTTCAGATTGATTTAGGGATGTAGAAATTGCAATATGCTACAGCAGGAGGGCCACTACATGAGCGGGAAACCTCCAGGGCACTCTGTAAGTGTAGGCTAGAATCAGAAGTTGAAAAAAAAAATAACCCAGGAGAGAAGGCAATGGCCAAGATATTCCATGTTGATGGGAAAATTTTACAAAGTTGTTCATGAATCCATCAGATGTTGAGTGGGACTCAAGAGAACTATAGAGTGAGATTAATGGTAGGTCTTCAGCTTGGTTTTTCCATTTAAAGGACAAAAATACATTCCATTTTATGCCTCATTGCTTCTGACTCAGTTTTCACCCAGATTCATAAACCTTGCAAAAACTTCCATGAAAATTGTTACAGACATTAGGAACGGATACATTGTGATGGTTCATGTTCCAGCCTATAGGCTCTGCCAATAGCTGGATTTCTCCCCTTCAAGATGAATCATTTTGAAAAACACAGAACTGCCCTCCTAGCAATGCACAGGAACCTATTTGTGAACTTGGAAATCCATCTTTGGTCATTTTTCCTCCATTCTTGATTTTAGATATCTGGGACAAGTTGATTCTACAATGACAATAATTGATGTTTCTATGCTGACTGGTTTCCTCCCTGATGCTGAAGACCTTACGAGGGTAGGCAAGCTTTGCATGGGGCCTGAAATGGCTGTTTCTACAGTTCACTGAAGATGCGGAATTAGAGAATGTATCATAGCTAATCATTTGCCTATACGATTAAAACTGGAGAGAGAGAGAATGAATGAATCCTCACTTACCAGTAAATAAAATCAATAAGATGCTGAATTTAATTTCTATGACACATAAAAGGCATTACTTTTTTAAAGAAAATCAGAGAGTCTTGTACTGAAGACTTGATTCAGCAAAACTTTATGAATCTAGTCAAAGTTATTTTAACTATTTTAACTTTCTTGAAAATTTCTCAGATGTTGACTATAAGCAGTGATTTCTATAGTGATTTCTGAGATTTCTATATCTCAGAATCTGTCAGAAGAATTTGATTTGTACAAGGATGTGTGGAATTTTGTTGACAGTTTACTAATATTAAAACTCTTCTTGGCTGTTTCAAAGTCTCTCAGGTGTAACATCCTGGGAACCTTGAAAATACTTTCAGATTTTGCTCTAAATGTAACTCGGAGCCAGTACAAATGGCTGCAGTCATCTGCAATTCCATGTATTTGAAACATCTGCAACTCCTAAAGTCAATGTCATCTTTCCTTTCCTTGTTTAGCTTTCTAAAGGAGTCGACAGATACATCTCCAAGTTTGAAATTGATAATAATATGGCTCAGAAAGGAGCTGTTATCATTTACTTAGACAAGGTAAATATTTATGGAAT